>NC_083565.1:32238028-32547476 GCF_019925205.1 Metopolophium dirhodum | reverse complement strand
TAAAACATAAATATAATAAATAAACTATTTAGGGGCTTTTTAAAATATTGTTTTTTAACGACTAGAAACCACATAAAAATTATTTTGGTATGAAACGTATTTTTTTCAACATTTTGGCCACATCATATTAGTATATTTCTTTTCATTAATTAACCCGCTGAAACTTAGGCCATTGGGTGGTTTTTTACTGTGGGGGAAGGTATTGTAGGTTTAAACACGTGGTGTTTGTTAGTTTGGCAGAATTTTCTAGTGGGCACCCGTAGGTATCTGCCGTGCTTGGATGGGGGATGGGCGGCCTCTCTCTCCAGACACAGTGACTGCCCGAAGAGAAGTGCCGCCCGTGGCCGGGTTTCGAACCGGCGACGGTGCGCGTCGCAACCGGCGCCTTAGTCCGCTCGGCCACTCCATCCCCATTAATATATTTTTATTATGATAATAATATCCTAATATATAAAACTGAAAATCGAAACCTTTGATGCTAATGTTCTCGGAAACTACTCGGCCGATTGTCTTGATTTTTTTTTAATGAAAGATTATATCACGGAGAAAGTTCCTATCGCAATATCATTTGTTTTGCGGCCAGTCCTAAGCCTGGGTTAAAATAGGAAGGAAAACAACGCCTCATACTGAAGGCAAGGACGCGACTCTTATATTGCCTCTGGAAAATCGTATCATTAATGTAGGGAATAAACCCCGAGCAACGCCGAGTAAATCAGCTAGTAATATGTAAATGTGAAAACGAGAATCTTTGATGCCAACGATCTCGAAAACCGCTCATCTGATAGTCATGGGATTTTTTTTTAAATGATAGAGTATAATATCGCGGAGACAGTTTTATTGCTCAGTTTCATACTCAGCCATAGGTTCAAACCCCATAGGTAAATTTCAACCCCCTATAGGCAGCAAAAGGAATAGTTCACACACGAATTTTTTCTTCAGCTAACGAAAAGATAAAAAATGATTTGCCACTTCAGTTACTGTCTACTGCAGGTATGTCAAAACACGCGTCCTTCGGCTCGTTTTTTTATGGCCCATGAAATATTAATAAACAATTAATTGAAAAAAAAAAATTATATAATTTCCCAACAATACTATGTCAGTGAGAGGTACTTTTCTGTCTTATCTTCTGATAAGCTGTATAATTTTGAATAAGTATTGTATAATATCGTAACGTATTTTGTAGGTAACGAATAAAATTAAAAATTTGTATGAATTGTTTTTCAACGATAAATTTGTATGTGCGCCGGCTAGTAAACGATTCAATATAATATTTGGCCCAGTTAATACTTCCGAGTTTGACGTGTCTGGACTACTACTAATAATAATAATTTTGGGCATGAGCAACGCCAGGTGGGACAGCTATTATAATAGTATAATAATATTATACATATTGATAAAACCCTGTGTCCTATAGTAATACGTGTTATAATATGTTATTACAAGCATATAGTTATTGTTATCGTTTCCGCGAACGATGAATATTAATGATTTCTCTTCTGTCTCGTGCTCGCGTGTAATTTTCACGTTGTGTAACTTACAGTGGCGTAGACGGGAATTTTCATTGGAGGGGGGGGGGGGGGGTGGTACAATGTGTTAATGGTTAATTTACAATATAATATGTCTATTTTTCTAGATGTGTGTGACATAATATCAATAATTACTTCGGGCGTAATAGGAACTTCTCGGTGAATTGATAATAATGTTAATCCATTTAGTCGAGTCTGAAAAGTAAATACATAAATAGTTTTATACTAACCTTAAAGACGAAAAATAAATATTTATTCTTTACTTCAGCCATCGTATTCCTTAAGTATGTTTTCAGTCTTTTAAGACACGAAAAAGTTCTTTCGGGTGTTGTTGATGTGGACACCGGTAAGTTACATAGTCTTTTATGTAGTTGATATGTACATTTGGAAATACTGAGGAATCACATAGTCTCAGGAAATCTATAGCTATCGTATGATGTTTATTACGCTGTACTATAAGAGTTAAATGCGGTTAATATTTTTCGTCTTTCTTTCCATCCGAACCACGTGTTTTTCGGCCAACCGTAAGGGGGCGAAGAAGGATTTCTCCGGCCGAGATTAAACCTCGGAAGGCTGGAGGAGTCGATACACATACAATGTTATATACGTGACCAGGTAGGTACATATTACCGGCTGTAGCCCCCAAAATATTACCCAAAAGTGCAAAAATAAATAACCCATTAGCGCAAATCAATTTTATAAAAAAAGTGTATTTTATTAAAATCGTAGTTATTAATTTTTAATTAAGCTTTTACAGTGATATTGAAATTAGTTAAAAAAATCAGTAAAAATCTAAAAATTATAGTTTCGAGTATTGTCTTAAATTAGTTAAAAAAGTATCATGATTAAATAAATAAATATATTAAACTAATATACTAACGAGTAGGTATCTTAAAATTAAATTTGAAATTTGAAGCTCACCGTATTCAAGTATTCCAATCTGGTAATTTGTTTTTCTTTATACAATAGGTCCAAGTTTGTGTATTGGAGATGACTTTAGATTTGCGATTCATAGTTTTTCGACCGTTTGACTGTAATTTTAAATAAACTTCTGCTTGGTGTTCCTTAATCACTTGAGTACAACTATAAATAGATGTGTTTAGGTTATAAGATTGATCTTTCAAATGCCCGTGATATGAATCTGGACCTTTGGTAGTCGTTGGCTTGTTCGAAGGTTCGTGACTCAGCCCAGAGATGTGGTGGATTATGGATATCTGCTGTCGTTTTCAATAAAAATTTGCTAAAATATAATCTGAAAATGCCGATTCATTGAAATTTCACCGCATATTACCAAATGCTTTATAGACACACACACACACACACACACACGTGAACGCGTAATTAATAAAATGGTATAAATTTACGTGGATTTCATTCGCGCGTGTTTGTACTCTTCGTTAATTTTTTCCTCGCCATGTACCTATTATCATTATCAGGGCTCGGGACTTATAGCACTTAAAATCGTTAAAATAAGCGCTTAAAAATATCGTTATAAGCACATAAATAAGCATTAAAAAAAACTTAAATTCAAGCAGAAATATTTAATCAAAAAAAAAAAACTTTCTCTTTACATGATAAAGTATGTGCTGGACATAATTTGTATAATTAGTGTATTATAAACGTTTAACCCCTTTCAAATGCATGATATTTTTGTTGGACTACCGCCTCTTTTGAGCCCAAGTGCAGTTCGACTAAAATATAAGTGCAGTTCGACCATACCCGCCCACAATACCATTTACAACGCCTATAAATTATAATATCGTAAAATAGGTGCCCGCGTTGCATATAGCGGTCCGCGTCCGACCTCATTGGCCGGATGGCCGTGCACATCATAATATATTATCATATTTACCGAATTCATTAAATATTATCATCATCACTGCGGTGTTCGATTCGAAAAGTATCGACCCGATACTCGCGGAACCGTCGCAGCCGTCGTGAAATAATCCGCTGCGGAGGAGCGTGCAGGCGGGCGGCGGCGGCAGCGGAAGACCTCTATCCGCTGTGGTGTATATAGTCGCCGCCGGTCGATAGAAAACATGTGTCCTTTTTTCCATACTGACGATTTCCGACTGCCGCCAACAGAACACACACACACACACACACACACATAAGCACACGACGACCGAGTTGGGGCGGCTGCTCGCAGCTGGTTAATGTTTATCTAATAATACACATCGGCACAAGAAAATGCGGTCTCCGAGAGGAGCTTTTTCCGCGCCGCCTTTGGTCGATACTGCCGCCGCCGCCGCCGCCGCCGCCCACCACCGTATTCGTAATGACGATAATAATAATAATAATAATATATACGATATATGTACATAACACAGCACATACATTATACATATATATATATTGTGTCTCGAAGATGCGTGCCGGAAGGATGCACCGCAGGCACTACGTCTCAGACGTATACAGCGAACGACGCCAAGACGAGCTTTTTCATCGGATCTCCTTTTTTTAGCTAAAAAGACCAAAAGTATTGACAATATTAAAGTTAGTTAACGTTGTCCTATTTTGAATTTGAACTCACCAGAAAATTGTCTATAGATCGTACGAAGCACTTTTTAAAAACTAAATCTTATATTATTGTGAAGTGTAACTAAAAACTTGAAAATATGAACTTTTTCGAATCATAACTAAAATTAAAATTAATATTAAAAACGGAAGAAGTTACAAATATTTTTTCAGAATCAAAATCGGCGAACCAACTTAAATGTTGTCAAAACTAAATGTCTTTTAAGCGAAATTAACAGTAGTAGGTACCGAGGCCCCTTAATCGCAGAGAGTCCGAAAATAATTTACTGTATACGGCTAAAACGTTGGATGATTCTTTGCAGACTTCGAGTAAATAAAAAAAAAGTATTCGAAAAGACTGCAGCAGTAAGCACTATAGTCACCGCAACTGCAGTTTGGCAATCAGAATAAAAATCCCCAGAAAAAATAATCCCCAGGACTACAATATTATTCACAACCACATGCAAATGGTTGAACAAATATTTTTTAAACGTTAATTAGTATCTATAATTACCACATTATTAATATTTAATTACAAATGCGTATATTATATTATTTTATATCATTGAAAAAAATTTTTATTTTTCATTGAACTTAAGCTCGGCAACTGTCTTGTTGTTTTTTATTGTGGGGAGGAGGGGACGGTCGGAACGGTTGGTTGAAACACGTTTTTAGCTTTTGGCAGAATTTCAAGTTGGGCACCCGTAGGTTTCTGCCATGCCCGAGTGGGGGATACCGGCATCTCTCTCCGGACACCTTGACTTTCCCGAAGAAAAATGCCGCCCGTGGCCGGGATCAAACCGGCGTCAGTGCGCGTCGCAACCGACGCCTTAGTTCGCTCGGCCACTCCGTCTCCCCCCCCCCCCCCCAAAAAAATAAATAAATATATATATATAGTGATAATAGAATATTGTGGTTGTGAGTAATATTGTAGTGAGGTGATTTTTTTCCCTGGGGATTTTTATTTCACAATTCCTCTAGTGTACCTATACCAGCTACTTCAGAAGTGTTGATGTTGGTATTGCTCATGATCACTGTGAGGGTCTACGAACAGCGCAGCAGCCAGTGGTGGAGGTAATTCTTTAGCCGTCTAGGACGTTGCCCGGGGTACACTACGTGGAAGCGAATTGCCTTTGTACCTTTGATTATTGAATTATCGGGGAACCTCTGTTCTATTTTGCGTAAATAATTATGTACCACATTATAAATATTTAATTACAAATACGGATATTACATTATAATATTATTATTGTATGGTTTATATAACTGTCCATGTCGTATCCACCGGCGTAATGCGTTATTTTATGATTTGATCAGCAGTTTTCGTCGCCTTTAGTGTTTGGTAGTTTAAATATTTCTTGGAACATATTATAATATCCGTGCAGCGTTTATACTGCAGGTCTGTATTACTCTGTATAATCGACTAACGAGTTTTTTTTTATTTAAAATATATATTTTAACGGTTTTTTAGTCGTTAAATCTGTTAACAATTGATTATACACTCGACAAAACGAAAAAAAAGAAACAATATATTTTTGTTCACATCAAAATATGTTTATTAATTATAAACCAAAAATAACACGAAAATGTATAAACAATAATTTTCAAAAAAATTAGCACATTGGCTATAAATAAAATATTTTTCATTATTATGTTCATGATAATAAAATGAATAAAAAATGTATAATAATATGTGAATAATTTAACAATTTAGATAATTTAATGAATTTTAAAGCAAAAAAAATAAGACGGACATGATAGACACAATAAACAAGGGGGGGGGGGAGAATGCGAGATGGCGAATCGGCGCGGAAATGTAGTGTGGCTGGCCACTGGTCACCTATGCACGTTCTCCGACCTGTCCCGCGGGTTGACGAGTGTCGCTGGCGCGTTTGCTCGGACGCTTGACGACCTTGCCCAGCCGGCGAGGCCAGACCACGATTTAAGATACAGTAGAACCTCGATAGTCCGGACGAATTTAGACCGAGCATCGTCCGGATTATCGATTTTCCGGATTACCGGAGGTTTTTCAAAATTACCTACTCAAATGACTAAGATTTTATTTTTAATTTCGCCATCTTTATATTTATTGCATTTTAAATTACAAGAATAATAATTAAATTAAATTAAAACTAAACTAATGAATTACAAAAAAAAATGTTTATAATAATATGTATGTAGAACTTAAGACGTATAGTAATCGGTAATTTTTTTCTGAATAATACTTTTAATTTTCATTTCAAAAGCGAGTTCTCTTAATTGACGTACCAACAAAATATCAGTGCTATCCATGTTCTCATCTTCTGCCCATTGCAATACAGTATTCAGTGCATTCACAGCTTCTGAAGGAGAAACTTTACTTGTACTGATTGAGCCACTTTCATCCTCGTCGTCAATATCATCCTCTTTTGCTGCAATTTGTAGAATTTGATCATCAGTTAAGATTTCATGATTCGCTAAATCTTCGTCTGCGCCACGGCAAGCCCATTCCTGTGCTTGAGAATCAGACATTTTATTCGTACATGTTTCCTGTATCTGGTTTATGAGCGTAGAAAGTTGAATGTCATCGATTTCAACAACTTTGTCGATTTCATTTTCTGCTTGGAAAATATAATATTCTGAATTACATTTTGATCCATCGGTTGAATAAGCGCTGTAGTATTAGGAGGTAAAAACATTGCAAAAATGTTGCCATCATCACTACGTAATTCTTCTGCTGATGGATGTCCAGGGCAATTATCCAACAATAATAAAGCTTTTGGAGGTAAATTTACATTTAAAAGGTGCTCACGAACTATAGGAACAAATTGTTTTTGAAACCAGTCTAAAAATAAAACACGAGTGACCCAAGCATTTTTTTGTCCACGATAGCATACGGGAAGGTTAACTGATTTAAACGCACGTGGTTTTTGTGCAGTCCCAATAACGAGCAAAGGCAGCTTATGAGTTCCACTTGCATTAGCACAAGGCATGAATGTTATTCGAGCTTTAATAATTTTTCTCCCAGGGGCGTTTTTCTCATGACTTGATGCTAATGTATGCTCTGGTAACATTCGCCAGAATAAACCGGATTCATCAGCGTTATAAATTTGTTCTAGGTCCAAATTGTTTTCATTTATGACTCGCTGTAACTCATTTCGAAATGGTTCGATTGATGCTTCGTCACACGAAAGTTTCTCACCCGTTATTTTAAGGCGCCTAATACCATGACGATGTTTAAAATTGTCTAGCCAACCTTTACTAGCAGTGAAACCATCTTCCTTCTTTGTTATTTCACGGTGAAATAAACGTGCTTTTTCGCAAATTATTTCACCACTTATCGGAATGTGTTGTCTCCGCTGTTGCATAAACCACATAAATAAAGCATTTTCGAGAACATGATTTTCCGGCTGTTTTAAAGTTTTACGTGTGCCTGGACCACGTTCAGTTGTGCTGACAAACTTCATAATTTTGTCTTTATTTTTTTTTATGTCACCAACAGTCGATTTACCTATTCCGTACTTCTCAGCAATTATACCATAGTTCTGGCCATTTTCTATTAGCTTAATTATTTCAATTTTTTGATCTAAAGTCAAAGTTACGTGTTTACGAGGAGCCATTGTAACAAACAAGAATAATAACCACTCGACAAGAAAGAAGTAAACGAACTGACTATCGGGTATCGATTTATTATGTACTAGGAACAGCAGGTAATAAAAATGACAAAATTGTATTTGTCGATAACAATATCTTATAGATTAATTGGGTTGCGGGAATTCTCGTAAAATCTATTTACGAACAAATGGAATTTTGCCGTCCGGATTACCGCGTTCACCGGATTATCGGGGGTCCGGACTATCGAGGCTCTACTGTATACAGGTTAAACATCGGCCTACAACGAATAGTACTTTACGATGACTGGTGAACCAACTATCTGAAACAGCTGAGGGCCCAGAATCACTAGCGCTCGTTGTGGTTTAAATATGTTAAATACAGTGAAACTTCCATATAACGAACTTCCATTTAACGGAATTTTCTGTTTAACGAAATATTTTTAAGAACTATGACCTTCATTGTTAATTACACGTAAATTTATCTCCAAATAACGAATCTGATGTTTCTGTATAACGAAATAATTATTCGATAAAAACCAGTTTTTGTAAATTTTGTCACTATCAAATTGATAGTTTATGTCATAGTTCTTGAACAGAGAACAACAATTACTCTGCGAGATTGTATTTCTGAGGTATCGAAAGCTTGGAGAAGTGATTTTTTTAAAACTTGACGATATAGAAACTTTTTACGAAAGAAGGACAATTTTCAAAAATAATAAGCAAACAAAACTATTACTGATTATTTCTTTTAAATTATATTTAAGGTTAAAAATTAAATTAAACTGTAATATGATGTTTGATGTTGTTTTTACATACATACAATATACATAATAAAAAAATAATAAAAAAAAAGTTGAAAAAAATACGTAATTCTATTTAACGAATTCCTCTATATAACGAATTTTTTTTGCTGCTTATTCGACTTCGTTATATGGAAGTTTCACTGTATATATATATAATATCATAACGACATAAACCACTTACCACGGTTATCTGCTTTTGATACCAATAAAATACCTATAGTATATAGTATTATTGAATCTTTAAGTTCGTCCTCAGGGTGCGCTAGTAGTACTGGGAACAGCTGTTTCAGATAGTTAGTTCACCGGTCAATTAATAATGGGAATTCGATACGCAACCTGTATATCTTAAATCGTGGGCCAGACCTAGACGAAAACCGAGACTCGGAGCGAGCGAAGTGAGATTTTGTGCTGCGAAACCGGTGAGGACGGGCGAGGCGGCTAATAATTATGACTCTCGGTAATTTTCTCCCTGGCGTTGTCCCTTCGGCCGCGTCTTGGTTCCGCCGCCGCGGTGAAGTCGCGCCCCGCCAGACCCTGTGAAACAGTTAAGTTTCCGCGAGTCCGGCGCCGCCGACGTCCCCGTGTTCCTGGCACGCAAATATCCATACCACTCACCCCGTGCCGAAGTCTCCGCCGCTGCCGTCGTACCGAGTCGGTGTACCGCCGGGGCGGAATCGTTGCCCGCGCCGGTACCTCTACTATAGCCGCCGTCACTCCGTGTGACCGTGACTGCAGCGGAACCCGTCGCGCCGCGGGTGGTCGGAGAACGTGCGCGGGTGACTTACCGCCACGCACCGTCGGTGCTGTTTCTCGCATCCTCCCCTCCATTCCGTCGCCGTCGTTCTCATCCAGCACGTCTTCTGGACGCAAAACGTCCTCGGGAGTCGGAGTGGTATCGACAGGCCCCGACTCCGAGGACGGCGCGTCCCCCCCCCCCCCCACACGTACAACTGATGGCGCCAGCGAAACGGAATGAGGGACCTCTCTGCTTCCGAAATTTTCGAATTGTCGTCTTCCCGGACCGCGTTGTTGTGGCCTAGCAGTACCGTCTCCGGGTTATCCGCTCGGCAATCCATCACTGTGCAAGGACACTCCTCGGCGTTTTCGTTGAACTCTTTTCTATCTGCGCCTCCAAGAATCGGATTTTGTCCTTCAGGCTCCGACTCCGGGGTCTGATCGTCGCCACTTGCAGTAGTTGCGCCCGTATCGATGGCAGACGGAAGAAGAGTAACTGAACGCACGAGGTATTCGTCGCTTTCGTCAGCGTATAAGTGCCTTCCGTTATGTTGACTACGATGTCTTCTAAGATTTCGAGTAATATGACGTTTACCGCGTTGCGGTCGATGTTATAATAGTTAGTTGTCGTCAAGGCTGGGCATTAACGAGTTAAAAAGTTAAAGTTAAGTTTAAAAGTTAATTTTATTTTAACTTTTTAACTTAACCAGTTACTTTTGGCTTTTCATTAACTTAACTGTTAACTTACTAAATTTCTTTCTTAATTAACGTGAAATTAACGAGTTAATTTTTTATTTTAAGAAGCAAGTTAAGTTCATTTATTTTGTTTTTAATTTTATAATATTTCACTATTTCAGTCTATTTCGTTTTCATGTCAAAAAATATGTATCGTAGATTGTTTAAAGTTAAAAATTTATATCATTCAAACCTAACTTATATGGAAATACTGTATGAAGTATTAACACTATATCCTATAATTTAGTTTTGGGTTGGAAAAAAAATTAAGTACACTAGCGTTGTATAAACAAATTAACTTTTTTTTAACTTAATAAAAAGTTAACAAAAAGTGTGTATTAGCTTTTAACTTAACTGAGTTAACCTAGAGTTAAATTAACTTTTAACTTTTAACTTTTTGTTATTGGTGCATATTAACTTAACTTAACTGAGTCAAAAAAAATCATTAGCTTGCCCAGCCTTGGTTGTCGTCTTTTATTTTTTGAGTGGAGATAATAATATTTACGTGTGCGTTAGGATTGAATTGAGAATTGGTAATGAGGTAAATACAACTATTCCAACGCAGAGACCGATCTCCGAGAAAATCTCCCAGACGACGACGTGTATTACCTACTAGCCAGCTAGTATGTTTTTTTCTTTCTCGTCGGCCCGCAGCATTAGAAGAATTTCGAGCGCGTTAATTTTTCTAAAGACCGTTATTATTAGGTAGGTATTGATATAATATTATTATACCTGATATTTCAACGAGGATAGTTTCTGGTATTACCATTTGTATATTTATTCTGTGACTCGAATTATACTTTTAGGTGATATTTTATATATGTTACGGGCAAAGTAAGAAATTGAGCATTTGGGCGCTGTAGGTTAAATATATTAAAAATCATATAAAACATATTACTGAGTACTTAAATAAACATAAAAAAACTTGAACTAGATGCTTCAAATATTAGTTGCCCATTAATAGTTTTTAAATCTATTATTTAATATGGTGCCTCCTAGACACATATGATAACATTATATTACTTTATTTAGCGCCCGAATAGCAGTAAATGTATATTTAAAAGTGGTAAAAACCATAAGAACTACTTAAACGTCAGGTTTTGTGTTTTATATTTGACATAGCTAGGTACAACAAATATAGAATCGAGAAGATTATTATTATTATTTTCTTATTTCAAAAAATGTCGTCATTATAATATTATGATGTTTATTTCTCTAGGTACATAATATATCATGGCTTATGATTTTATGGTTACATTTTACGTAGTTATGAATAACTCACTAATATATATATAATATAAAAAAAAATATCGAATCCTTCAAAGTTTAAATTCCAACTTATTTTACACCGTTGACATATTATTATTATTATACTTTTCAAACATTCCCAAGAGTTTAAAAAATATATAATATATCGCCTGCCACAGCGAAGAAGGTCGTATCTCTGTTTTCACAATTTTTTTTTTTTTCAATTTGTCATATCTGTTTTTGTGTAGTTACCGCGAAACTCATAGTAGCATAAAACAATCAAAGACGTTTTATACAATAAAATGCAGTTAAAAAAAATTGTAAAAACAGAGATACGACCTTCTTTGCTGCGGCGGGCGATGTATACTTTAGTTTCTGATGTTCTTATATTTTATGATTTTATTTTCCTAGAGCAGAATTTTACTATCGCGTTAATACAATATGAACTTTACCCAGTATACTCCTCTCACAAATATAATTGCGTTTATAAAACCGTATATTTTATTCATCGACATTTAATTTTATTATTATAGGTACTATAATATTTTCTCGGTACGGAATAATTACGGTTTTCGACGCGTTTTATTAGAAATACAAAAATATTTCAAAGTGTAGTTACAATGCGTTGTGACTCGTGAGGTACAGTATACATGGACAGGCGAAATTAATGGTCAGGCCAGTCAGACCACGACCTGACCAGTGCCCTATAATACTGTTTGGATGACATATTATACTGACTTAATACAATTTTAAATTTAAAGAAATAACATATTTTGTAATTAAATTTTCATATCTATTATTTGACCTGTCCTAATGAAATTTTCTAATTTCGCCTATGCCTGTATACTATGTACTATTTTCTGCATTTGTTTTATAATAATATCTCTTATGACGTAATACTTCTTAGTTCTTACTAATTTCAAATGATATTGTCAAGTAGTCAGCACAGCTTGTATAAACCAGGGGATCCGTTGTTGGCAAAGTTTTTTTTTTCAAAGATCATCGATGTGTGATTTCTTCCAAGAATTTTTAAAATCAAAACTTGGTAGGTACGTTGATAGGTAGACATATTTTTTATTTTTGTTTTTTTAACAGCCATGGTCATTAGTCGTGTGTGTATTATTTAAAATTCAAATCTAAAATATAAAAGTGTTTACACTTATACTTCGATCATATTATTGAATATGATCTAAGCATTTATATAATACACGCATAAGCATTTATTAATACACATAATAGTCAAAAGTTTTTTACAACATTGACTTTGATTAGAAAAACTAGGAATTTCGTTCATGGCTTCATCAAAGACTTTTTCTTGGTATCGATCAGGTTCCCGTATATTTTTAAATCCCGGGCATTCTAGACACATTTTTTCTAATGTTCATAAGTCCATAAAATTAATATTTTTCGACCAACTCTTCCGGTATACTTTTAACACTGTATAGTTGCTTAGCTGCACAGCTTATTATAGGGAGAAACCAATCAACACTGAAATAAAAAATATTGTTGCAAATTATTATTTATACTCACGGGCTTATAATAAAATAGGTTTCACCCATATTGTTATTAAAAAAGTTTGAAATATCACGTTTATTCGAATTTATTTATTACTGGTTTTGATGGAGTAATCGATATTGTATAAACACAGAACTAGTACGCAGTAGTGATGCAGTATTATATTATATATAGGTACACACACTACACATATAGCATACTATATTTACCATAAATTGAATTGTAATATAACAACGTTTAAAAAATAAAAATATTTTATCTGAGGTTGACACGCTTTGCTGGTGAACGTTAATTGGATTTTCATATATGATTGAAACATCATGTTGCAGTCTCGATAATAGTGTGCTTTGATCGTATAACAGACGTACATATTATTATACAATACATACAGCTTATAGGTACCTAGAAGCATAATACATCTATAAAGTTATTTTATACGTCCATTCGACAACATAATAATATGCACGGTTTTTCGTGAAAAATCGTCAGTCAATAAATACCAGTCTCTATAAAACTTTGAATAATAGATTAAATAAATTGTAATATTATTTAGTAACTAAATATCTATTATTATATTGAACTTTTAGTTTTTCGCCCACGATTATTTTAAGTAAAATAAATAATAAATTGTCAAACGATCGAAATATTGTGTGGTAGTCTCGATAGTATATGATATACGATATACCTACCTCTATAAAGTTATTTTATAAGTTATTTTTTTTTCCAATGTTTCACTTGACAACATAATAATATGCACGGTTTTTCGTGAAAAATCGTCATTCAATAAATATTAAAGTCTCTATAAAACATTAAATAATTGATTAAATAAATTGTAATAGTATTTATTAACTAAATATTATTATATTATAGAACTTTTAGTTTTTCGCCCACGATTATTTTAAGTAAAATAAATAATAAATTGTCAAACGATCCGAAATATCGTGTTGTAGTCTCGATAGTATATTATGATATACCTACCTCTATAAAGTTATTTTATAAGTTATTTTTTTTCCAATGTTTCACTTGACGTTGTAACAATATGCGCGGCTTTTCGTGAAAAATCGTAATTTAATAAAGTATACCAAAGTCTCCTCCGATTTATAAAACTTTAAACAATATAGCTACCTAGAATAAATAAATATTGTTATATTATTATGTATTTGTCAATTATATATTATTATACATTATAGAACTTGTAGTATTTCACCTACGATCATTTTAGCTAGAATAAATAATAAATTGTATTCGAAAAAAAGTCTATTAATATTTCTAAAAATGTATATATAATAATATATAAATAGAACTCGTATGTTATTGTATACCAAATGTGTAGTATAATATAATAATATAACAATATGTGTACCTAAGCTGATTAGGTTGTGGTGTCGGAATAGCTTACCTGCAGTTGCCTGCGGGCCGTCGTCCATTGTATTCGTGCGGTTCGTAGATTAATTTACAACAGGTGGTTTGTAAATTAAATAATTTACTAAAACCTACATGTCGCATCGTATATTATGTTATTCTAATTTAAGGATTTTAAACCTTTTTTTTTTTTTTTAGGGGTGTTACTCGACTTGACCATATTTTTTCAATTCTGCAGCGCGTTCTGTAACTCCCAGAACAAACAATTATTGCGATGCAATAATAATATTATTAATTAACTATATCCGTTTTAATATTGTTTCAGTCGATGGAACCAAAAATGATTAAGGAAGAAGCGATTGAACAACGGGATTCCAGTATCATCACGGACGATCCGGCGATAAATAACAACAATAACAAGGAATCCGCATTCAGAATTCACATTCGTAAGTACACTTTCGAGTTTATCTTGCGTATTGTTACTGCACCCCGCAGTATTGTTATTATTGTAAGTTTTACACAGAGAGGATATAAAAAAAATGTTATAAGGTTATGGTGTACACAGCTGTAGTACATGTACCTACGTTAAAATATTATATAATTTATAGGTTAGGTATGTACTATACAGCACTCGTATGGTATAGCTTTAAACTAAAACTTCAACATCTGTCTGCGTCTAATCAGCTATTGGCAAAACCGGCAATCGTCAAGCTCAGCGATCGTGTCACGTTTCACGTGGTGTACCTACCTATAAAATTATTATATTTTTGATTTAAATTTGACGATGGTTACGTTTGAAAAATTAATCACGAATGCAATTCTGCTTCAAATTTAATTTTTTAATAAGTAAATACTGAAAATTAAAAATTTTAATATGATTTAAATCTAATTTGAAAACTTCAAAATAGCCAATTTTTTTAAGTTTTGGTGTACACAGCTGTAGTACAATAGTACATGTATGCTAAAATATATAATAATTTATAGGTTAGGTATGTACTATACAGCACTCGTATGGTATAGCTTTAAACTAAAACTTGAACATCTGTCTGCGTCTAATCAGCTATTGGTAAAATTGGCAATCGTCAAGTTTCACGTAGTGTACCTATAATTATTATACTTTTGATTTAAATTTGACGATAGTTACGTTTGAAAAATTAACTATGAATGGAATTCTGCTTCATATTTAGTTTTTTAATTTTTTAATAGGTTAATACCTACTAAAATAAAAATGTTTAGTATGATTTAAATGTATTTTGAAAATTTCAAAATAGCCAATTATTAAATCTGGTTTTTAGAAGACTTTTGACCGTGAAAACACTTGTCTAAGTCAAGTGGTTTATTTTTTATAATTTTTTTAAATGTCCACAATTTTCGAAGTAAGACTCATTGATTTGAAAAGTAATAACTTTTCAAAAAAAATATTCAAATTTTGAAAAGTAGGTATTTATTTAAAATTTCTCATAAATATTTAAAAAAAATTCAATATTTCAAACATCTGTAAATTATGTAAAAAAAAATTAATAATATTGATTAGAACAAAAGTTATTTAATTTGTCAGGTCTTTCTATTACGTGGCCTGTATATAGTTATATACAGGGTGATTCACCAAGGATACATGCCCCATTAATAATGAGTTCATTTAAATTCTGATTTTTGGAATTTTAAATATACTCAAAGACCATTTTATTAAATTCTTGAATTTCCATTTTTCAAATGAGAAACCCCCTTCCTTTATTAATGTAATTAACTTACCGGAATATTTTTTTGAACAAAATTTACGTTGCAAAATCAAAATTCAAACTAGTATTTTTTTATTAATTTAGGATTATGTACTAAGGACAATAGGTCCATAATAATGAGTTTTAAAAATATGGTGGCTATGCGGTGATTAAAAATTTTGGTAATTAATATTAATTTATCTACATTAATAATTTATAAAAATGGTCCAAGTATAATAAATACGTTTAGATCCATTATTGCATCTGTTTTATACTTTTGTAAAACCACTTTTAAAGACTAGTATCCTTCGAGTAAAATTTAAAAACTGAGAAACTACTAGTCCAAATTTTTAATTGGGTACATCAATATTTTCAAAAAAAAATTTCCATTTATTAGTCTAAAGCCAAACAAGGAGGGTCCCCCTCATTTGAAAAACAGAAGTATTTGTATCGCCGCAGGGCACTCCTTAATAAGTGATACAAACTGCAGTATCAAGAATTTGAAAATATTATGGTCATAAAATATATTAAAAAATTCCAAAACGCAGATTTTTAATAACTTCATTATCAAAGAAAAATAAGGTGGTGAGCGAGCTTGGTGTTATATCTGTTATAAATGCAGTTTTTGAAGTAAAACATCTTTCTTGAAGTGTGGGTGGAAAAAAAATCGTAACGAAAAATGAAACGACACGTTTCTTTATTTGTTTATATATGTCCATAGCAACCATTAATAAACAAAAATGTCTATCGTAAATTACATATTTTTTTAATGTATTGATTTTTCTCACTCTCTCCCTAATTCACATATAATTTCACGGTCCCAATTACTTATGAAAGAAGTTTTACTTCCCCAGAGTTTAATGGTGGGCTCACACACTCTCTCACTTTTTTATTGTTATATTATATTCATAATGAAACTCGTAAAGCACTGAATCCACCTGATAGAAATGTATACTCGTGTAGAGTGCATAAATAATACTCATTATTGTGTAAATCTTACAACACTTATACTATAAGTATGTACATAATTTCTCGTTTTTAACATTGGATTTTATTTAAACCAATAAATGCATAGGCTATCGCTTATTGGACCACCCGAACTGTTAAATAAAGAGGATCATAGTATTTGAATAATGCATTGGTGGTCATGAGCTTGTCGGAAAGGTCCGAGTATACAAATGGGGATAAAAAAAATATATTCACGTATGTAATAATATTATATACATGTTATAGGTTACATCGTCGTACATAAATATATTATTTATATAAATACGTTTGGTCGTTCTCATTTTTCATTTAGAATTAATCTAATATACCCTCCGGGAAATTGTGTTAGTTCAGTTTATCCACACGCATAAGACATATTATATGGTCAGGTACTATTATTTGATGTAAGATCAATTTTTTATCTTATGAATTTTAAGCACTTGTCACATTTCAGCAGATGCAAAATATATTTATTAAAATATGCATGTGTATACTCTATTAAATTATTGTTTAAATCGGAGTGAAAATTTTTAATTTTAATTTTACATCGGTATGAATTGTTTTTCCTGGTTTACATTTTAAATAGTACGCGTTGATTTTATATTTAATTTATGATTTTTATATTAAAGCAACATATTGATTTGATTGTACTATGATTTTGAACTTCATTTTTGTTTTAATATCATTTAAATAAATATTTGATTTTTATATCACTTGATTTTTTAGATGATTTTTAACGATTTGTATCGATATTTAAAATCTATTTTGAAATTGATTTCAAACACTGGACTAAAAATCTGATAGTTTATTAGGTTTCTAAACATAAGTTTAAAACACCTTATGTCCCCGTTTGTTCGTACGTTAGTAGTTACTAGATAGTTACCAGTACATAGTTACGACTTGTTACTGTTGATATTGAGATATTTATTTGTTCACTATTGTTCGTATTCACTCTATATACACCTAGTTACGATTGTTGATATTAAAACAAGATAAATTACTTTTTGACTGCCTACCAGCTATTGTATAAGTATGTAATATACATTCATATACTAATCAAAAAATACTACCAAATTATTAAGGGAACCAATTTTTTTTGGAATCTTAGTTTATTGGTTTGAATGAAAATACGTCTGGAAACCGGGAATATAGCACGGTCGCAGCGTGAGCTTTCTCAACTTGTTTAAATTTAAATGTGTTTTAATAGTATTTTTAATTGGGTTTTAAGTTATACTAATTAAGAAAAATAACAAAATATAATATTGAACTCGTCGTGAAATCAATTGAAAAAAAAAAAACTGTCACACCGCCCTATAGTAGGTTGCGATTTTACTTAACCATTGGGAAGTCGCTGTAAATTAAAGTCTGTATATAGATGAGCTGAATTTGAATTTTATGGTAAACAGTTGCCAGAAACGGTTCTGAGCAGATAGGATATTTCATAATTTATTTATATTACTTACTTACTATCAGTAATTTATTTTTATAATATTAAAGAGGACGCTACCCATACGTTTGTTGCCTTTGTCTTACACACGCACGACATACCAAATTGTCGTTCACTAGTTTCAATAGTGTGCAGTTAGTTTTGATACTAGAGTGAATTGACCTATTATAAAACTTTTAGGTAAGAACATTTTCTGTGCCTTAGAGGTGCCGATTTTTCGAAATTTTCATTTTCAAGCAAGATATGGGTATGTGAAATATCAAAAATTAAAAATGGTCATATCTCGCTTGAAAATTAAAATATCGAATGAAAATCACCAACTATTAAGAACACTAAGCATAGATGATATTCTTACTTAAATGTTTGATAACATGTCAGTTCACTGCAATGTCAAGTATAACATCACACTATTGAAACTAGTGAACGAAAATTTGTTATGTCGTACGTGTGTATGACAAATGCATGGGTAGGATCCTCTTAATATGCGGTAGATATAACGTATCTTTATCAAAAAAAACATCACATAATATAATAATATTATTTTTATAATGTTACCAACATAATCTCAAAGTCAATAGTCGTACGGTTGAACGGTATGAATAGGTTCGTGGCTTAAAATTAGACTAAATATTTTGAAAAAATTAATTATGTATAGAAAACGATGATATTTAAGTGATATTAAATTGTTTCAACTTTTTATGTTTCCACGATTAGTATTTTTTGATTTACAAGAAAATAACAAAAATCGTTCTAGGAGAAATCACGGATGTTTGGTTAACCCCCTCCCCCAACATAATATGTAAAATCCATAAATAAATCATGTCTTCAATTAGCAAATACTAATACGCATAAATTTGCATGACCCGCAATAAAATGTGGTGAGGAAATGCTTGACATCAGTGGCGGATCAAGAATTATTTTTTTTGAGGGCAGGCATTGTCTTTTCCAAGTTTAACGACACTGGTGTTTAAAAAACGGTCCAAAGTATTGACCTACATGGGCCAGCCTCTCTGCCCCCTCCCTTAAATCCGCCACTGCTCAGCGAATATCACCCTGTAAATACTGACGACGGAAACACGACGTCTACATGAAATATAATACATATATACATAACTAGCTGATCCCGTGCACTTCGTTGCCCGTTAAATGTACCAACTCTATATGACTCAAACTTTGTTCAATTCGTTATTTAATATTCGGTGTATGGTGTTCGAAATGTATCTTATCTTTCTATTTCCTGGAGTAAAAATTCTGATTCGCAGCAGTTTATTGTCAGGTAGGCAATTTACCTGTGGTAGGTCGCGGACCCAGTGCTGTTTGTACGTAAGTGTAGGATTTAACTCTAAATTATCGAAGTTATACCAAGTTAATTTTGATATTATAATATAATTCGAATTGATGCCAGCTTGTACCTGATCCGCCCGAATAACCAATGGCAACCAATAATAAATAATTACTAATTTCTACTGTAGAGTGTAACCAATGGCAACTATTAATAAATAAAAATAAAATTTCCAATTTCCATCTTGAACCTCAATCTCCCTGTTTGAGCAGCTATTTAAAATGCGAATTTCGAAAAGTGTCCTTTCTTAGTGCGCCTATACATAGTAATAAGTACATTTACTGAAAATTTCATATCCATAGCTTCAGCAGATCCGGCTAGGCGATGATGAATCACCCAGGACAAGTCTTTTTATATATATAGATAATTATAAGAGAATCGATGCGATTTTCGAGTTGAATATGGTCTATAATATAGAAATAAAAAAACGATTTAACATTATGTTATTTACTCTCGACCGACGTGAAACGGATTTTTATTTATTATTTTTATCGCGTTTCCATACCATCGTACACTGCAGAGTGCGAACTGCATGCGAATATTACATCTCAATATTAATACATAATAGCGAATAGGATTTATTATTGTAGGCGATGGAGAATAAAGTATGCATATAATATCATGATATTGTTGCTGCAGTGTGTTAAACGATTTCGCATAATTCTTTGAATTTCCCTCCGAAAAACGTGCAGTTTAAAAATATATAGAAACACATACTATATAGCCATAGTACACGTACAGAATTGTTATTTTATATAATATTATTATACTTTAACAGAGGCCGCCGCCGCCGTCAATTGCATAAAAACGCTGAATAGCTGCTGCAGCTCGCGATATATGTATATACAATTCGAGATATTAAGTGAGTGTAAGTTGTAAAACCGGCGCTGCAAACGAAAATTAAGTGTCAAGTTTTGTAATAAGGAAAAAAATAATAATAATAATAATAATAAAAAAAAGCAAAATATTATTATTATATAAGGCAAATTGAAGCCAGCACGTCTGTTACACGCGCATACACCCCTCCGCTCTCCGACACCTGCGATTGACGTTCTTTAGTAAAATATGGCGCCATTCTTGGTCTCCTTCCAATAACTTTCACGCCACACCACCTCTCTCTCGCATTTATTAAAACCCGAAATTTATTATAATGTTCGGCCGATTGTAAACCCTTTTCCCCAGAAGTCCGACACCCTGCCGCCGCCTCCGCCGTCGTTCCACGTGCCAAATATGATTTATATGAAATCCATATGTATATAATATATACATATGTATAGGTCGTCCACTCACCGTTATAGCTCCCCCCCCCCCCCCCGTCTTAGTGGTACAGATTTGGTACACTATATATATATGCGTCGCGGTATATATTATATAAATACATAATATAGTTTGATATGGTATATAGTCGTTGTAGTGTCGGTGGTGGTGATGGTGGTGGTGGCGGCGGCCAGGGTTATTAATTAAAGTTTGCAAAGTAATTCCGAAGGCGGAACGTTGCGGGGGCCCAACTTTGCCGCCTAAGTCCGACACGCATACTTAAATTATATATTATATAGTACACCTATTGACATTGTCCGCGGACTCGAACCACTGCGGCAAAGTTTTTACGTGTCACCCGACCAATAATTATAATAATCAGTAATTACCTACCCTTCTCACCGCACTATTTCGATCCGTTTTATCGAGTGTTTATACTATTATACTCGCCGTTAATTATTTTTTTTATTTTGTCGTTTCCGAGGGGGGGGGGGGGAATTGTAAAACCAATTTCGTGACGTGCGTCGGCGGCGCTTGTAGTCTGTGCCTTACAAGTTATATTATAGTTTGCCGAACACCGTCTAAGTGATTTTTCGGTTTATATAATAATATAACATTAATTGTTATCGTGCCAATCAACCGCGTTCGCGCGAATTTCAATTAATCGAAAACACAAGGTGCAGATTGCAACCCGATCGATCACGGTTCATCTTTTTGCACGACTCAGTTGAGCACAGATGGAATCAAACGATAGGAATCCAAAACCTAACAAAAAATACGACACGATCAAGCACAGAAATACTTGTAATGTTGTACGTTGCCGTTTTTATTAACTTACTAACTAAATAGATGATTGTTTCCTGATATCTCGATACAATATTGTCGTTTTTGTCCTTATGAACTATATGAAATTGTTTATGAATACCATAAAAGTGTATCATAATTAACTTTTCACGTAACATTCGACCCAGCATTTTCCAATTATTTTTTTATACCAAAAACAAAACCGTGTAACAAATAACAGCGACTAACGACTGATAGTTGAGTGATTGTTGGTTGACAATCTAAAATCCGAATACAACATAAAAGGGCATAGTAGTTTATTTCAAAAATCATCAAAAATAGAATATAATATGTGTGTAAATAGCAAATAACATCAGCATCGACTGACCAATAAGCATCGAAACTATTCAACTTTTTTTCCAAAAATGACCTCAAAAGAGAAACCAAAAATACCGTAAACCAACTTAAGGAATTTCACTTATCGAGAAACAACAAATTAAGGGAAATAGAACATGCCACATGGATAGATAGATTAACCCACTAAATTTAACCAGAAAACAGGATGTAATACTGACGCGACTAAGCATAGGACTGCACACTCGGCGTACCCACAAACATCTCGTGGATAAATCAGAGCCCGAATCATGCACTACTGAAATCTCCGTCAAATATCTACTAGTAGAATGTCGTCAATTTAACGAAGAAACATCGAAATACGACGTCCCAAACAGCCTCTCCAAGAGTGCCTCAACAACGAACCTCTAAACATTTATACAATTTTCTTAGTATATAATATAGAGGCCAATGACCGATACTAAAATTAACAATTTTATTTTATTTACTAATATAACGCTCGATCGATTTGAACAATATATGGATAGAAATGATAGAATAAAGCAATATACTATACTATTATAGTTAGACCGAAGCGTATTTTGTAAATTTCAAGACAAAACTTGCAATACACAAGTGCCGCAGTCTCCGTGGTCGCGCGTTTGTTTGTTTATTTTCATTTTTAGCCAACAACGAAATAAACCGTTACCTATGTTATATTATGATAGTACTTTTATTTTTAAATACATTAATTGTTCAACAATACACGAATATTTTTAGTTTACCTAATTGGTAGTTACGTATTTTAAGTTTAATGCATGCGCATTGCCGTTACCGCGGTATTACATTGGGGGTAGGTATGTGGTATATTATGGTATTATGTGATAACACTGCACACACATATACACAGTAATAAAAATTACGTCAATTTATAGTAAAATGTTCTATTATTTGCGTTTCACAATAATTTAGAGTACCTGAGTAGGTACCTATATAATATGCATAAATTACGTCAACGTTTGTTTGTACCTTGACGACTATAATATCGTGTGGAAAGGCCACCCACTGCAATGACAACGTTTCTGTAATGTACACACGTCATATAATAATTAATTTGTATTTCGAAATTTTAATCGAGTTGTTAAAAAATAATGAAATAATAGCTTATAAGAGTTTGTTTATTATTTGGATCCTGTAATGTTTAACTCTTTGCCAATTTTTGTAAAATAAATACCAAGTGACAAACGTACCACGTTACTCTACATTTTCCATTGTGAATCATAAAATATAATATTAAGTGTTGATAAGTAACCATTGATTGTGTATCATATTATGTACCCATAACCTATAGTGGGAATTAGGTGATAACAAAGCGTTAAGCAAAGTCGGTTAAAAAATAAACATATTATCTGTACCCAGTCCAAAACCATATCCCATGTTAAAACGATTTTGAATCGACTAATAATTATTAATTGTATCAAACCTATCGCGTTTGGTGACAAAACTACTGAGAGTAGCCTATGATGGATTTGTACATAAGCATTTTAGTTAGTTATTCTCTGTAGAAGAAAAATATCGATTAGCGTGAAATGGGTTTTTTCATTGATTTTTAAATACATTTTTTTCCGATGAACGGATTTGTCGAAATTTAAAAAATGTAAATTGATTTAAAAAATTTTAAATGAGTTGGCCAAAACGTTAAAGATTTAACGAAATCAAACTGTCTTATTTCATTTTGTTCAATCTCTGTCGTCTGTTCTCTTTTATAAGCTCTTTTTTTTTTCACTCATTTTTTTTTTGTTTTGAACGCTCAATTTAATGTACGTTTGTCAGATTGAACTTCAAGTAAAACATCAACGAAGTTGTATACCTATATTAGGATGGCTAGTGTAGAACGACGTATTCAATTTAGTACGGTTTCGTTCGGTATATAATTACAACTATACTAGCATTAAACTATGCCCGGTGAAATATAGTTTTCGAACATTATATACAATCCGAACATAACTTTTTATTGAAAACGGTCCAGAAATCCTTTCTTATTGCACATATAGGGCTGCTACTCTGACACATCTAAATGAAGCAACCAACACGGTAATAACATGTTTAAAACATCATAATAATAATTATTATTATTATATTATAAACTAGCCGTCCCACCTGGCGTTTCCCGTGCCAAAGAAAAGTTATTTTTATAAATAATTTTGTAAAAAAAAAATATATGCCATATTTCTCCTAATTGTAATTAAAGTAATATAATATGTAACAAATGTATGAGCGCAGAGCTAAACCCTTTAGCTACCCATAGGGGTTTAAAAAATAAAATATTAATACTCCAAGTATCGAGGAATTTATTGGTATAACTTTCTATTGAAAACGGTCCAGAAATCCTTTCTTATTGCACATATAAAGCATTAGAGAAACCACAATTCCAAATTTAAAATTCGTAAGTCTTGTCATTTTGTGAAAAACTAAGCTGCAAATGCGTTAGAACGGTGAAATTTTATATTTTACTGGAAATCAAGGGGGCACTGGTGTATTTTCGCCATCCAGATTTCCGAAATTTCCTGGGGATTTTCCTAACATTTTCTTTCAGGCCGTCGATGATAGCTAACATATACTTGCGGAAATTCAATTTTATTAGTATTTATAAATAATACATTTAAAGGAATAGACATTTTAATTTAAATACGCTATACGCTAATAACCTTTATCGATAAAACGAATAGATCAATATGTATAAAAAAAAAATATGTATTATACCGATTACATATCACAAAGTGATATCATTTACCAAACTATATATTTATCGTCATCGGCTGTCGTTGTATATCACAGACAATGGGACTCCTTTGTCACCTCAGGTGTGTGGCTCGAAGAGTTCCTACGTGTGACAAAGACCGAAACCACCGATGCAACGGTGTTGACCCCTGGGGGGAGGGGGATTTCATTCGCGGGTATACAAAATATTCATCAGGTGGAATCTTAGTACATCACATTTGGGTGAATACACAATTTTCATTCGCGAGTATATTATACGACCAGTTTTTTCGTGTAAACAATCATTGTTTTAACATACGGTTTGGGCAAATACAAAATTTGGCAATTTTTGTTTTCCAACTTTATATACCTAGTGACTTAGCAGTTTTTGTGGTTGCAGTCTTTAAAAGTTTGGTGAAAAATATTGCTGTGTTGAATTATACTCGTGTAGTGTAAGACACTATTCTATATTGTCGATGTAATTATAATAATACTAAATAAAAACAAAAATTAAATTTGAATAATATAATTAATTATAAAACAAATGATGCGCGTCATACCATTATAATTCACAACCAATGGCAACCATTTAGAAACAACAAACAAAAAGTTTCAATTTCCACAGTGAATCTCAAAGTCCTTATTAATTATGAGGACCTCTTTAAACTGCGAATTTTGGAGAATCCTTTCTCTATATGTCATGAAAAGAAATTACTGACCAAATGTCATACTCGTAGGTTTGGTGGTGCCAGCTAGTCGATGATGAGTCAGTCAGTCAGTCAGTCGGTCAGGACAAGTTTTTTTTTTATATAATATATTTTTTATACATCATTTATTCTATTCAAATTAAATTATGTTGTAGGTATTTATTGTATGTTATCGGTAAAAATTATCGGGCCGAATTTACAATTTAATTATTTTTTTATTACCTACCTATTAACTGAAATTTCCGTGCCGAGTGTACAACAAAAACGTGTAATCGCTGTTTCAGTTCACATTTGCCCAAATATACCGGAATACGACATAAATAAGCGTCAATTTCAAACGACAAGCGGAGAATCTCTTACTGCGTGCGACAGACTATTGTATAGACTATACATAATAATATTTATTAATTTCTACTTTTATAGACTATCCACACTATTGTTCGTGATGTGCGTTGCCTTTTCGACATTTTTGACTATTCTCTGCAGACCGAGTCATAACAAAAAAAAAAAAAATCGTATATTGTATATTGCAAGTAGCATGCTTTAGATGTTTGTCTTCTCCGAGGAAAATATTGAGAAATATTGTAGATACGTTTTCGGGTGTAGTGCAGTGGAAAACATCTAGTGCTACATTTTGTATGATATTTAATTTTTTAATTTTATGAATTTTTTTTTATTGTTGAATTGCGTTTCTATGGCAATAGACAAAGCGTTACGAAAAACGGTTGGAAAAAACATGTATTTATTCTCTTATTTGCCTATACAGAATATTCTGGTCGATTAAAATTTGCATGGGGAATTTGCATATTATAATATATTGTTTATTTCATTACTTATTAGTAACATCGTCGCGTTAATCGCCCGGACGTGACGGCCGTAAATTTAGGTATTTTCATTGTTTTATCATACATTTTATAATACGACAAAAATAAGTCAAAGCTCTGCGGAGGCGGAGGTTATTACACGCTCACCCCCCTCCCCTCCCCCCGGAACAGAGCACTGCCGTGATATTATACCCACCTGTTTCCGTATTTCGTTCCGGACATGTTTATTTCGATTTCGTACGGCCCACTTACTCGACAGTGGTAATATTATGTCATGCCAGTAATATGTTTAATAAAGTTGTCGAATTTATTTTCAAATGTTGACCCAAAAAATGTATTCGACTAATTAAATAAGTTTTCAAAGACGTTTTATATAAATTGCGCGCCCCGGTGCTATTTTATTTGCCCCCCCCCCCTCCTCTCAAATATATATAAATTAGAAAATGATTATGTTCGATCGGGAAACATGACCATGACACTATATGGACATAGTGCTTTACCGTTCTTCGTTAAGATGAGGACGCTACCATTAGTTGTCTCCGTGGTACGACGTATCAAATGTTCATTCACTAGTTTCAATAATGTGCTGTTAGTTTTGATATTATAGTGAATTGACATACATTATCATACGTTTTGGTAAGAGCATTTTATCTGTGGTTAAAGGTAATAAGTGATTTTTTAGATATTTTATATTTTCAAGCGATGTGTGAGTTTGTGAAATATTATCACGAATTAAAAATGCTCATATCTCGCTTAAAAATTAAAATATCGAAGAAAAATCGACGCTTAAGCATAACACGTGATATTCTTGCTTAAATGTTTGATAACATGTCAGTTCACTGTAATGTCAAGTATAACATCACACTATTGAAACTAGTGGACGAAAATCTGGTATGTCGTACGTTTGTAAGACGGAAAAAACAAACGTATATAGGTCGCTTAAATAATGGTTCATCGATGATAGCGTAAGTGATAACTGGGAAATAAAATAAAAAAATTTTCGAACAATATTATTAAGACATTAATAAATTGTTACCAAAAAATATGAACACAAATATACGCACGTATATAGTATAAAAAAGAAGTCACACCTAGTAAACGGGCCATCCGTATGTTTAGAGTGATTTTAAAGTACGCGATCAACACATTTTTTTTTTTGCATTTCTGTTGCTATAATCATATTTCGTGTACAACGAGTTTTATGAAAAATATTCGTTGTGCGCACATGCGGATGGCTTAGTTTTTAAACATTTTAAGCCTTAAAATGTATACCTTAGTATTTAAGGTATATATACCTACGTGCGTATTTGTACTCTTTTCACGGGGTGTTCGATAAATCACCAAATGGTAAATGTGTATATATATACACTAAAAAATACCACTGGTCATAATGTACGATGTGTAGTTATAGGTGTTCAAGTGCTGGGTATACTCGTTTAATATGATATATTATCTACGCCGAAATAATAATATGTACCTACGCCAAATATTGTCATTTCGTCACATGCGTGAACAGCTGCTGCACATCGGTGTATAAATGCTCAACAGAAAATCGTTGAGACCCGCACTCAAAAGCGGTGTGTACGAACGAACCGATTTTGTTCTAACGATTTCACTAGTGATTGTTATTATTTTGTGCCCAAAAACCAAGTTTGAGCAAGTAAATGATATTTTTTAACTCAGTCAATTGTTATTTTTTCAATTAAATTAAAAATTAAGTTAATATATACATTTTTAGTACACCAATTGAGTTTAAAACAAAGTTGACAGTTACCATTAACTTAACTTTGGTTAATAAGCTAAGTTAATGATAATATAAAAAAGCATTTATGAGGTATTTTTTAATAAAACAAGTTCACTTGAATAGTAATCATCATTCATAGGTTTATTACTATTCAAACAATCTATGATAGTCAATATTGTACCAATAAAAAATAATTAACAACTAATGAGTAATGAATTATGATTTATGAATATAATTCGTGGCATCGTGAGTTATTGATGTCTTCATACGGGTGACTAATGTTACCCCTATATTAATATATTATATAAGTACCTAATCAATAAAATATATTAGTTTTTATCTTTAAATAAAAAATACAAAGTTCTTTGTAAATATTTCTTATTTTTTTTATGATTTTTTTTCTATATTCTACCAACTTATAATTATTATTAAAAACTGAAAACTCGTAATAAACAAAATATTTTTCTGGATAAACGAAAATTCAAAATGATCTTAATTGGGAAAATAAAAAATAATATGAGTTGATTTTAAGTTAACGTAGATGTAAATTAATTAAGTTAAAGTTAAGTTGATTAATACACTGGACTAATAATATAAGTTAATAAGTTGAATCAACTTAACTTTGAACTTAACTTCTAAGTTATGAACTTAATGCCCAGCCTCGCAAAAAACTACGATGACGAGGTAAAAAAAAAAAAAAAACTCTAAATAGAGTTCGATAGTATTAATAATAAAATTATGATATTTATTTATTTATTCTTATGGCTTCAAATGAATCAACGACATTATTCAATCATAACGATGTGTAAAGTGATAATATAAACAATAATATACATAACGAAAATATTAACTATAACGGTATAATCAACGAGTGATTGGACGGTTTGTAATAAAAATATAAAATTAGCATTATTTAAATACAATGACGGTAACAGTAAATGTTCCATAAACAGGTTGTAGAATTACTCCTAAGCTCTTGATCCATCCCATTGCCACTGGCGTTATATTATTTCACGAATCCCCTCGATGTCCTGGCTAAATTACCACCCCTCGCGTTTCATGATAATATGTTTCATTGTTTATTCTTCCTCGCTCGAACAGTCGCACGCTGGTCTTTAAGTCTCTATTCGTGTATCATGGGGACTTACGATATTACTACATAAGACTCATTAATACATTTTAATATTAAAATATAAAAATAGCGGGTAAGTGGATGTCGCTCTGCTGTACAGTAGATTACAAGTGGATTCATGTATAATGGATTGTATTAAACTTGGATTCAATGATATAATATCATTGTACAAGAAAAACGATATCGAGCGGAGACGGTTGTCAGTCTGGATATTTTATATTATTTTATTATTTATTATAGACTATAAGTTGAATTAATATTTAAAAATTACAATTTTTTTATTTTGTTCGTTTCTATGGTGATATACAAGTCGTTAGAAATTAAAATCCAATTTTTAGCAGTTTTTCATAATTTGTCAGTGGTTTTTTTTCCCATTAAATGACTGTTGAGAAAATCGAAAAATGACCTCTCTGACGTACCACCTTGATCCAATTTGCTAAAAGATTATAACACCATTATAAAACCACTAGTAATAATTAAGTAGTTGAACTAGCGATAATTTCACTAGCATTATTTAGTACCGATTAAACCGACGTTGCAACAGAGTATTGTTTGCTGATGAGTTATCTGACGAAATTGTTCCGTTACTCGAATGGTCCGAAGAATATTATATAAGAAGAAAAATGGGTCGTCGATCACCACAATTTCCTCTAGAAATCTGGAATGTATATCAAAGGATGTTCACAAATCAAAACAGTACAAATAACCACGCCGAAGCTACTGATAGACGTTTGAACGTTAAAATGGTTATTTAACTAATCCTGCAACATTATATTGCCATATTGGTCGTTTATAAATTTCCTTAAAAAAATTTAATCAGGAAGACCGAAGAGACGTTTTTTTTATGAAAAATTGACTACAGTCGGAAGTCCACCGAAAACATCCACCGTTTTTTTTTTTTGAGCCAGCGTGTCGACCATTTGATTTGGTTTTTTTGATCCATCCCGATGCTTCTGCAGGTGTTATACTTCACGAAACCCCTCGATGCTCCGGCGACTTGCAATATATTTACGGTATAAAACGCATTAATATAAATTTTAATATTAAAACATAAATATGACGGGAGGGGTAGTTTAGGTTACGACGCGTGTAGGCTGTAAACTGCGCACGGTGAAGGCGCTATTGCACATTTATACTATTTCCGCATATTCCGCGTGTGGTTAACACGTAGTTACCACAATTATTGAATGGTCGAATATTTTCAGCCGACGGTTGGGTGTTCACTATTAAATGTGGTTATTGATGAATGGGTAGTGTAATAGTTTACCCAAACGATATCATTTAATGTGGCGAGTAACACGACAGTTCTAAACACAGAGTGAAATAATAATAATAAAATTATTATTGTTGCGGACATGTTATATTTGTATGGAGAACAATTTCGCCACGCGGCGCCCTACGTATTATTTTCTTTCGTAAAAACGCAACCGCCGGTTTTCAATTTCGTATTTAATTTTTTCTCTCTCATATTTTATTGTTGTCATTAGAATAATAATATATTTTATTCGAGGCGAGAGTAAAAATAATTACAAACGTTGCGTCAATAAAACGATATCTGTGCGGACGGCATAACGTCGAGAATTATTATTCGAAGGGATATCCAAGCCGACGTAGTTATGCAAATATTATACTATATTATAACATTCCGGTTGTGGACTTCCAGGACGCGATTTTTCGGCGGTTTCGAAATCAGTATTATTGGTTTCGGAATTGTTTTTTAATTTTCAATAAGACAAAATAGGAAGCAACGAACAAAAAAAAAAAACGTCGTATATATTAATTAACCGAATTCCGCGGCGGCGGCGGCGGCGTGCTTGGAAATAAATTGAAAAAGTTCAGCTGTGCACACTGCACGATCGTCGTCGGCCATATAATACATCGCGGGACCTCCATGATGGAGGTGGGTGGCGGCTGGCCTGGCGCCAGAGGGTCTGCAGTGCAGCTCTGCTTGGCGAATAATCAATTCGCTATTTAGATGACACTCGACAAACCGTCGAGTTCCAAATATTAAATACACACCAAGTACTCCCCCCCCCCCTCAAAAAAAAATCCCAACCACCGCCTCCGCCGCGGAATTTCCTCCACCCTCACCACTACGCCTGCACCTCCAACGAGACGTGTTTAATCTTGATAGATGACGTTACAGCAGCAGCAGCTCGTGTACATAATATATTATCATATTGTTTTTACGCCGCCGCCGTGTGTATACGACATTGTTATAATATTCTATTCTATTCTTTTTCACTCCGCAATTTTATACGATATAAGTGTACAGCTTTGTTCACACCGATTACGTTAACGTATAATAAAATAAATGTTTTGAAAAACTATCGTCTCGCACTGCCCTCCCCGAATACGCTACGCGAGTGCAAAAACACAATATTATATTATATATATGCACACAGTTCTGATCGTGACAAAATAGATATAGGGAAGTGTCGCATTATCACGGTCGTAATAGTTTTTTTCAACATCGCCTTCACCTCCAGCCCATATATTATAGTAGTTCTCCACATCCAATTGGTTAGTTTGTATCTATGTTATCTGTATAAATTATGTATATATAGGTATAGTAACCAAATACCACTCACTCGTTCATCGCTGTGTCTCAAAAACTACAAAACGTACCGACTTGACATTTGGAATAGCTGTTGTTCTTCGATAATGATCTAGATGTGCAATAAGAAAGGATTTTCCGATATTCGCATTTCAATAAATACAGAAGCGATCACTATAGCATAACCCAGCGTTTCTCAACCTGCACGAAATTGGAATGGATTAAACATTATTTGGTTTATTCGATATCGATAATAATAATATAAATTATGATTGTACACATTTCATTTTCTTTTTGTGTGCATTCATAGTGCTTTCACTGTCATAATTTTTAAGTCCCTAATAAAATAAAATTCCACACATGTAAAAAATAACGTATGCTTCTACGATGAGCAAACTCGAACAGGCTCGCTTGGATTTTGTCCACTAGCCAATCTAATAATATTAAAGCCTAACGATTTAAACGCCTTGCAGCATATTAAATGTTGAATGTGTCGTTTAGGCACAAGTTTGGTGGTGGTGAACTTAAGACCAAGATCTACGCATCGCACTATCAACAGTTACGCGCAGAATTTTGAACCACCGGAGATTAGATCCTGGCAAATGTAAAAACAGTTTCACTTAGAAATATTAAGTGACAAACCCAGTGCACCAATGACCAATCAGAAAACCTATCGAGGTCGGCTCGCAGCAAACGGCAACCATAGCAAAACATGAAAACATGAAAAAATGTAGATAGGTATCATCACAATTTTTTGATTCGCGTCAACCATTCTTTACTTCGCCTGTATCGTAGTTCTCCATTTCTAATATTGGATGTCAATCGTATGTACATACGTTTTCTGAACTTCACGCGGCTTCGTCAGTGTGCAATTTTTTTTTTGTGGCAAATTATATTATATAGTAATGTTTATACGCTATATTTTAGGTATTATTGGCGTCAGTGTACCTACCTTTGTGAAACGATTCTACCTAGATGGTCATCCACAAGTCGTGAATTGTATTTGCTATATTTTTAGCGTAGTTTAAATTATTTACTATCTAAACCTTTCTGACATCTCTGAAAACGATCTCTTAGATTCTTGCCGAGTTCGATTGATTGGTTTTTGAGTATATAAGCTACACACATACATATTTTGATTTTAAGTTTCTTTATGCATGGTTGTACCTGATCTGACCATTTATAAACATAAAAAAAGTTTCGATTTTCACCATGAATCTCAAGATTCCTGATTGAACACCTCTTTAGGGACACATGCAGTCTACCGTCTATCGGTTAGAGTTCTATATTATCACGTTTAAATTAGGTAATAAACTTATTCAAGTAAAATATAATAACAATCATAATATAGGTACAAGTTCACGTAATCGCGGAAGTGCAAGTCCGTACACTTGTACCGTCCAAAATCGTTAATTATTTTTCCGCTCCGTCCGGAAACATTTTTTTCCATTAGGTGGTCAGTAATTTGGTACATTATATCTGTTAGTGCCATTGCAATCGCTGGTCATAGTCAATAATATGATAAATAATAGTTCTATTTTTAATTTTTTTATTGATCAAAGTAAAATATATTTTGCGTTTTAACAATGATTATTGTCAATAACAGAAATTATAATCATATAATTATAATATAATTGTCGTGAAAAACATTGAAGTTTAGGTCACTCCGCCTTGTTGGCTAAAAATTAAATGTTAAAGGACCCCGCGATGTAATTATGTATGATAACTGATAAGGGTTTTATAGATAGATACGTTCTGAGTAAGTCGAGTACTACAATTTAACGAACCCTATGATGATAAACTAATCTGAACATCGCACATATTTTTTCCTCTGATGGTTGCGCGTGTTCTATATACGTCTGAAAGGTTTTTCCCATTACAGTGTTTCCGGCATTCGAGTGAGAGTTGAAAACATTTGATAAATATATTATATTTTCAGCTAATACTACATTTCCATGCACATTCTCTCAACTGCATGAATCCGATGGTTCGGAAAGATTATTGGGAAACCGTTTATTTCGGGGGAATGATATCCCTCAATTGTTTTTCCTTCCAATATTTCGCATTCCCTATATACAATTCTCCAGACTTGGGTAAAATACTTTTTAAAAAGTATTTGGAATAAATACTCGAATACTTATGGAAAATAGTATTCAGAATATGTATTCAAATACTTCATACAAATAGTATTCCGAATAAAGTATTTAAAATACTTCGATAGTATTCCAAATATTGTTTAATTTCTGTTATGAATATTAAACCAGTGATACTTTTTCCAACATAGATATTTTAATAATTCTAAATATAATATAATTTAAGTTGTTGATACTTGATTTAACAAAAATTTAAAATGTGTATAATATTGTAAAAATGTCCAGAAAAACAAGGAAACAATTATTATTGTAAATAATAGGTATTTTTTTATACGAATGAAATACTTTTAAAAATACTCTAAAAATACTTGAAAAGTATTCCGAATAATGTATTTGGAACGCTCTATTCAGACTACTACCCAAGACTGCAATTCTCTTCAGGCACCCAATTTCGAAATATATATTTGGGTGCAGGGTACCTATCTATAATTCTAATCGTGCTCAGTCTTCTAATTGTGTGGTTACAATACAAAACATGGCATTGAAAACAATGGCAGGGATTTAAAAAAAATATATATACATATCAATTCTGCTGCATCAGCTGTAAAACGAACTATTGCCATCGTAGAATTACGTCAAAACGTGTTATTTTGTCCTGCCTATCCTACAACGACGATAAGTATATGTAGGTATAATTTTCGATACTGGGAAATGGTATGAATACAATACTATATTATCGTTTGTGGGGAGGGGAGGGGAGGGGAGGGGTTTCAAAGCAACTACCGACTACTACCCACCCTGCGTGCTCAACCGCGGCTAAACTTTTGATCTCATAACCATATTAAGATCGCGATAAGATCCCGTGCTCTCCACGTCGTTGACGGGCAATTTCGCAGTGGTTGTAGAGTGCACGACACGAGCGCGTTTGTAATTTGTATGTTATAATATTGTAGTATCTACAGACCGATGACTACCTGACCGTGGGAGATAATTCGGACGAGCCGGTGGGCGAAAGCGCCGGAGGGGGTGCAGGGTGCAGTCGGGGGTGGGTGGGATGGGCGGCGGCAATAAAACCATGCGGGCGTTATCGCGTGGCAGCGTTTGCAGTGCGAGACAATTCCCAGTGATAAACGCGGCTGTGGGGGCTAAACTTGGCAATAAGCACCGCCGTGATTTTTAATGGCCCCGCCGAGACCTACGCGGTGATAAATACGAGACAAAAAAAAAAAAAAAAAATCAACGAGACAACAATACAGGGTGTAACAAGAGGGTGGAAGACCGCTGACGACTAATAATACGAAATAAATTTTGTTCAAATGAATATTTTTTAATTTTTTTTTTTTTGTTCGTATCCTTTAAAGATGCAAGCGCCACTATAGTACGCGACAATATTACATTAATGACATACAATAACATTTTTATTTCTTAACAATACTGAAAATGAAAAATTTTAATTCTGATATTAATTTTTTTTTTGAGCCTATTTGTCGGTGGTTTTCAGAAAAATTATGAATGTTTAAACAATTATTATTCATAAGTCATTTAGTTTACTTTTTACAATTTTTTGAAACCTTATTATTTTCGTTATATTGTAAAGTTGATCCAGTCGCGTAAAACTCAGTTTAAATTCAAAAAGTATAAACGTTTTTAAAAATATTTTATGAACATTTTTTAATAGGAACTTTTCAAATAAATAAATCTTATTTCGCAAAAATTTGACATTTAAAAATTCATTAAAAATAAACCACTTGACTTTTTTTTGTAATCAGTTTTCCTAAAAACCAGATTTAAAAATTTCTTTCGGCATTAAAATGTTTAATATTATGCGTGAAGTCCACGAGTCAATCAATTACGTCATATATACAATAAAAAAATTTTAAAGTATCAAAACAAAAGTCATTTCATTTGCCGGGACTTCCTGTTCACCCTATATATTGAACGTTTCGGCGACAAACTGTTTGTCTTTCAACGCGCGGCGGAATATAAATTATAATACAATAATAACAATAGGTAAAAAAATATATTATGGTAAATCAATTTTTTTGTTTCCGATTATTAATAATATATTATCGACCGTTTGTAATAATACCAGCTAGGCGGTGATTCATTGATGTGTCACGCTATCATTATTTCGATAAGTTCAAAGTTTTTTGACGATATATTATTTTTACATAAATTGTCGTAATTTCGGGATAACGACGTTTTTTTTACAATTTTTATCTTTACGATTTTTATTCTTTCGTCGAATAACCATATAACGTTTTTAATTTAATATTTTTTTTTTCCAAAAATGTCGTATTGAATTATCGCCATCAATTAATATCATATTATTATTAAAAAAAAGAATATTTTCAAAAAAGTTAAGACTTTTCAAAATAATAAACATAGACTAGAGTTTGCTCAACCTGTGGTAACCGAAAAAAAACCTCCCCTTATAAAAAAAAATTGGAATGATTCATTATTCGCATTAAATATTATATTTTAGCGTATATGATATTATAACAATAATATAAATTATTATTATTATTATACATACGTTAATTTTCATTTTGTGCTATTATATTGTCATAATTTTGAAGTTCCTAATAAAATAAAATTCCATACATGTAAATTAACGTGGGTATACGTTTTTGAAAATCAAAAAAAAAAATATATATTTGATGGGATGGCGCATGAACATTTTCAAACTCTAGGTGGTACGTAAATATATACAACCGTTTGGAACACTTAAGGTGTAGACACTTAAATAGATCACTCGGTACATCATTTCGGTGGGTTTTTGAGCGAAGCATAATACAACCGTAATAATAATTTAATGTATTTTATTCACTCGTCGCCTATGATTGTCTCAATTAAAACAATTATTATAACACCTTGTTACGATAATAATAATAATTAATAATTATAAAAGCCACCTCTCCACCGATGCGCCATCGTTTCTTATACACAAACACAACGATTATTAGGCTGTAAGGCCAAGTCATAAGAATCATATACACATAATGATATTACTGCCGTTGACTAAATTAACATAATACTAAATAATTATAAACATGAAATCATAGCTGCAGTTTCAAATGTACCTATTCAAAAAACGTAAGGATTTAAACCATATTTGGTGTCATTTGTATTTGAATATAGTTATGAATACATTTTAAAAGTATTCTAAGTATACTTTGCAATTTCTTTTTATATATATTTTTATTTTATAAATCGAACGTTTTTACCTTTGTCACAAAATGTATATACTTAAAATTATTAATAAATATTAAAATTAAATACCTAATTAATCTACTCTTTGTACTTTATTTTAATCAAGTAAGTATGGTAATTTAAATGAAAAAAGTCTGAATTTTGAAAACTTCGAGAATTTGTGTTAAATAGGAAAATAATAAAAATGTAACTCAGTAATGACGAGCAGGTGGGTAATTTAGTTAGCTTAAATATAAAATATTAATGAGAGAGATTTGATATCACACCCAAGCGGTATAACGATTTGAATCCATAAAAACGTCGGCGTGAACAGTCTCAAAATTTCTGTTTTTTACCTTTTCTCATAAACTATGATGGCTAGAAAGTCGGTTGATAACTCATTAAAAAGGGATTATCAAGTAGATACAAAATGTGGAGTTAAAAGTTTTTAAAAAAAATTATTTAATTTTTCACAGTTACAAAAAGAGTTATTTTTTGCTAGATTTTTATTTCAGAATTTTATCTCCAATCGTTAATTCACTATAAATCTGTAAAGCTGAAAAACGTCATCAAAAAACGCCCAATAAAATGTGTTTGATTTTTTTCAGGTTCTGTAGTGAATTAAAGATAAGTTCTGAAAACCTTCACTGCACTTATTGTCTTCTCCTAGCCAATGTGAATCTAACAAGATCCTAAACAACAAAATCCTCTGTCCGTTTCGGAGATCTATTTCACTAAATGAAAATGATTTTTTGTAGGGCTGTTCACATCGACATTTTACTGGATTCAAATTGTTATACCGCTTGGGTGGGATATCAGATAATAAATTTGTAAAAATTAAAAATCAAGAAAGTTTACATGCCGATCTCCGACTTGACAAGCGTTTTTCAAATTAGTTCAATAATTTCAAATGTCACATACCTAATGTATTGGAAGTTCAAATTCAGCAAGGTAGATATTATGCGTTTTAAGTATTGCGTGTCATCTGCGTATTTGATGAAATCTTAAAAATATTCTTGGTTGCAAAATAAAATATTATTTTGAGATCAATTTTTAAAATTGTAATATACGCGAAACAAAAATATTACAAAAATATACTTAGTTTTGCAAGAATTCTGGAATTAATTACAATGAAAAATGATTTTGAAAGTATTTAAAATACACATTCCAAAAAATATTTGAATTACCAAAAAAATATTTGAATACTTAACAAGACTGAATCATAGGAATCCGCAGACTTCAGTAACAGATGTGGCTTCTATTTTTTTCTCCTCTTCAGCCCGAACAACCCTCCCCGAAAAAAGGATACGCTCTAAAAAATGCATAAACAAAATATAGGTACTCGGACAAAAAAAAAATTAAAACCTATTTTAATGTGATAATACTTATTTCCGAATTCCAGCAGTTAGGTGGAAAATACTTTAGGAGATAGTCTTTTTTGGCCCAGTTTTTGGTGCGAAATAAATTTTAAAAAAATCGCACCCGTCTACAATGCATAATCATTATTGAAATGATGTGCATTTTAATTAAAATCGTTAAAAAAAGTGGTTCCCAAATTTATTTTTCTGGAGTTGCTTTTTTTTGAACCAAATTCAACCGCGGTGTGCCCTGCTGTGCAGAATATACTATAGGAAACATAAATTTAACATAAATATTAAACGAACACTAATAATATAACTGTCGTTGATAATCATTTTTTATCATTTTATTGAACATAATACAATATATAGGCAAAGGTAAGCGTTCTAAGCATTCGCAGCCAACCCAAATTGAATACATTTTTTATAACTATAAGAAATATTATGAAAAGTATTTTAAAACGAGAAAAATTATTTAAACAATGAATATCGTTACATTGTAACTATAATGATATGTTAAAGGCTGATAATGTTTGAAATTGTCAGGTTTTTATATTGACAGGTGGAGTCGGAGCTCAGATTCTGCTTGATACCGGTTGCGGTATAATTTGGTTATATAGTCGCTGTGTAAGACGAAAATCGTGACTCTCATTTTTTATAAGATTCAATTCGAAATTAACAAAAAATAATTTCAATAAAACATTGTAAATAATTTCTTATAGAGCTGTGGTACCTATTGTACACAGTTTGGGAACCACTGCGGTAAAATATAATATTATAGGTCGCAAACTATAAAATGTAATTTTATATAATTTACGTTCTCCGTTTAAGATTATTATTCGTCAAAAGTATAGATGGATACTTTCTATATTCGGTCGTCCGTCGTACTAAGTTATATTCTACGTACCCCGATACCTGACATTTTTAAGACACATTCAAATTATTATTATTATTTATTTATTTATTTACGGAAAAAGCTACATTTACAAAATAATTTTTATATTAAAAACTAATGATGGTGAGTGACATTAAAATACTTTTTCGATTCTGAGTGGAACAAAGTGGTTTTACAATGGTGTTTATTTATTTTTTTTATCCTGTATACAAAATGTCTACCAGGAGGAGTGCTTTAATTTCCACCTATAGTACCCAATCTTTAGGCAAATTGGATCAAAATGGTACTTTAAAAAGGTCATTTTTCGATTTTCTCAATAGTTATTTAATGCCACGGGAAAAACCACCGACAAATTACGAAAAACCGCTAAAAATGGGATTTTAATTACTAATGCTTTGTTTATCACCATAGAAACGAATAAAAAATTATAATATTATTAATTTAACTTACAGACTACAATAAATAATAACAATTTAAAAAATCCAGACTGACAAACCGTCTCCGCTCAGAATCGTTTTTCTTGTGAAATGATATTGTATCGTTGAATTCAAGTTTAATACAATCCCACTTGTAACCTACTGTACAACAGAGCGACATCCACTTGCCCGCTTTTTTTTTTATAGTATAACAGTGTATACAAACATAATATAATACATAATTTTAAACCATACTTTACAGATAACTAAAATAAATTTAACTCTGTAGTTTTCCTATGGTCATCAATATATTTACAGGCGAAGAACGTAAATAATTTTTAGAAATATTATTAATTATAAAACAATTTTGATTTCTTCTAGATTTGTTATTAATTCGAAATTTTAATATTGTTCTAACAAATATGAACAATCTATGGTATTGTTTAATGATTTTTGTAAAAATACATAGTGTAGGTAATCTCTTTTTTATTTAATGATTCTAGATTAAAGTAAGTTAACAAACTATTATACTCAGTTGGCGTTCTACTTTGAATTCGAAAGAGAGATAACGGAGAAAACCGTTTTGGACTGCTTCGAGATTTTCAGTTGTACACATTTCATCAGAATTCGTCAATATCTGCGCGTATTACTCTTACATATTTTTTCTCTTTCAAAAACCCAATTTTTTTCACCATTTATTTAGAATTATTACAAAATATTTTTATCTAACAACTGTATATAGTGTTGTGGAAAGAAAAAATGAAAAAGAAACAAAATTACGTATAGTAAAGTTATTAAAATAAATCGACCGATAAATGTTGGACAAAAAGTGCGTTCTTTTTGCTAAACATAAAACGAAAAGATTAAGCACGTGGCTTATGGAAGTTGCATTATAGATAGGTGTGAACACTTTATTAGTACCCTATCATTGTGTGGGACGAGTGCAAAACTCGTACTCGCATTACGTTGTTGACTTTATCATATTTCCTAATTTTGAACTCCTTAAAAATAGATTGTTTATGGATCTTGCCAACTTTAATACCTATATACTTTGATGCTTACGTATATGATTATTTGAATTTCAAACGAATAGGTAGGTACTTCGCCCTAACATACATATTTTATAGAATAATTGTTATAGGTACCTATTTGTGATTCCTTAATGTATTTTAAAATTAAATTTCTACCACTACAGTATATGAATAATGAATGATGATCAATTTTAAAAACGTTGACTTGATGTTTTTCAGTTAAGTTTCCTTATAGGAGTATTTTTTATTATTATTGTTATTATATATTAGGAAACATCTGCACGCATTAATTGGTTTTCCCCTACAAACTTTTTTAAATATTCCGAAATTGAAATATAACAACAGTCTACCTTTTTACTTTTAATTGCCTACCATTTTCTACCATGGTACAATGTGAAAATAATTATTCGCATATTGCTTATCTATATATACAGGGTGTCCCACTGAGATCTGACAAATGAAATAACTTTTGTTCTAATTAATATTTTTAAAAAATTTCTTTTAAATATAATTCATAGACTATTGCGCTACATTTTTAGTATACATTTTTTATTTTTTATTTTTTAATACTGAAAATAAAAAACTTAAAAACTGATAAAAAAAATTTCCAAAATATCAAAAATAGCCAATTTGTAAATCTGATTTTCAGAAAAATTTATATCGTAAAAACATTTATTTAAGTCAAGTGGCTGATTTTTTACCATTTTTTTAAATATCAATATTCTTGTTAAGTAATATACGATCTAGTTTATGTTAGAAACATTATAATTTCAAAAAATATAAATCATTTTGAAATTATTTTATATGAACATTTTGTAACATAATTTCAAAATGATTTATATTTTTTGAAATTATAATGTTTCTAACATAAACTAGATCGTATATTACTTAACAAGAATATTGATATTTAAAAAAATAGTAAAAAATCAGCCACTTGACTTAAATAAATGTTTTTACGATATAAATTTTTCAGAAAATCAGATTTACAAATTGGCTATTTTGGATATTTTGGAAATTTTTCTTATCAGTTTTTAAGTTTTTTATTTTCAGTATTAAAAAATAAAAAATAAAAAATGTATACTAAAAATGTAGCGCAATAGTCTATGAATTATATTTAAAAGAAATTTTTTAAAAATATTAATTAGAACAAAAGTTATTTCATTTGTCAGATCGCAGTGAGACACCCTGTATATAAAAGAGAGTTCAAAAAAATGTTAGACCATTTATATTCCTAGCTATTTATACCAATAGGTATATCACATCACATATACAAGGTTTCAAGGTGTAAGTTATACCGTGTAACAGAAAGACTTGACGAAAAAAAAAATTATGCCACTTAAACGTAAGACAAAAATTGTTAAAATGATGCTTGTAAGTTGTAAAATAACGTACATGGACATTTTCAAACTATACGGGCAGATTGAAAAAGCCTGAGAACCACGATAGGATAATTAACAATAAGGGGGTGCACTCTACGTGGGGTCCCGACCCTACTCAACATTTTTCTACGATACGTATTTTTTAAAATAATAGTAATAATAATATGGAATTAAAAAAAAAACTTAATATTGTAATGAGAAAATGTTAACTCTCACATAAATGGTAACTACCCCGAACGATAAAATCGTACACGAGGAAGCGCTCAATAATATTAATCATGGTATACCACTAGCTATAGTACTTGAGCGGTAGAGATTTCCAACCACGGTGGTCGCTTCGCATGGTCGATCGGCGATGACCTACATCGAAACGACTATAATACACGGACATATTTTATTAAAAAATTATAAAAAACTGCAGCGGATACGGTGCAATGCTGCAGGTTGTTTCCGGTGGTGCTTGTAGAATAAATTACAAATCAGTGTTTCTTCAACCACCTGCCGAATTATGCAACACATTGCTATTTTATCGCATGAAAATACACTGTAGACCTCGCAAAGCTGCCCGACAGATTCGAATAGCTCAAGTCGTCTTTCTGAAGATCATTTTCAGTAGATCTATTTCATTCCTTACCCCCACAGGATTCAGTCATGTGTCTATTAGCATGCACACACTGTTGCTTGTACTGATTTTTGTTGTATAGTATATTTGGACACGCTGCAGCTTATTATTGTTTGTGATCTTAATGAACTTACGTATGCATACATGAGAAAAACTGAGAAATTGGGGATTGAGAATTCGTATTACGGTATAATCGATGTAGTGAATTAACACGGTATTAGTATTTATTGACATTCGATTTTGACAATAATGGAGTTACTGCTGCTTAGTCGCAGCAATCGGCAATTAAACTCTACGGCGGTCCAGATAATTTGAAAAAAAATTTTCGAGGGCCAGAAAAAACTTAAATACTAGTTAATATAATGCGTTTATTTTTGTGTATGAAATACATTTTAAGCTATTTAAAACAAATTATTTAATATTATATAATATTAGCCAGTTTTTAAATTTGGCATTCTTGGCGAGAACAATACTAATGCGCTGCAGAGTGTTTTCAAGGTGTTGATCAGTTGTGATCTCGAACGATATATGTTCTTTAAAAACGTCATTTTGAAGAGCGAAGTTACACACTTGGAGGTCCAGTCTCCCCAGGCTCCCCGAGCTTTTTCCTTCGGGCCGCCCATTGCCTACCCCTGGGCCTTAGTGGCCTGTATGGTGGCAGAATGTTTCTGAGGTACCTAATATTTTTATGTGTCGCAATATGGTTCGCGTTTAGTTCAATTCTTTGCCTCTTTCTGATAAAATAATTGTTATATCCATAGTAAAGAAAAAAAAATAAAAACTAGGTGTACGCACTTATGTTAAACGCACTTTATGTGACACGACTATAGGTGATCCGCGAACACTGATATTATTTCTACAATAATTTTGGAATTGTATATCTTAATCATCTTATATTTTCCACCTGCAGCAATGCTAAATGTTCAAAACGTCGTGGAACTTTATTGCTCCGGAAGTAATTTTTTAATCGATATCATTGTCGGTAAATAGCCGGGGGGCTCGTCTGATATCATAATAATTGCGGTGTATCACATACGTGAAAATAATAAACTACAAAATGTCATCGGCGACGTGAATGTGGCAACATGGCATAAAATATTCTATGCTCAATCGTGGTGCTAAAAAGGTATGCGCTCAATCGTTTTATGCTCAATCGTGCTTTATACCGATCACATTTGTCGTGCGGTGTTCGAAACGCGACAACGATCGTTGTAAAGTGTGTACACCGCCTATATATTTTATATCATATATATACCTACCTAGAGGCTATAACCTACACGACATAGGTGTGTGTATATATATATATATATATATATATATTATACATTATATAATGGTATCTGGATATGTTATTAATGTTGAAGGATGACGGGAACGGTGGCAGCAGCTTGCGCTTGCCGGAGGCGGCGAGGGGGTTGCAAATGGATAGCGAGGGATTAGGCGCGGGGTATATATAGGGTTATTTCGCGCGATGTGATGGAGCTCAGGTGCACGTTAACGGTATCGGTCGACCGGTCACAGCTTAACTTTAACTTCCCAGATGCAACCAATTTTTACAGGAATCGATTAGGAACTTCTGTTGCACGGCGGCGGTGGCGGTGGCGAAGGCGGTACAATATGCACCGATATATATATATATATATATATACCTATTCATATTCCGAACGGTAATATAAATTATTATGGGTCGTAAAGTCAACGGATTTACGCTAATTTCGCGATAGACGAAATCGGAGTAGTATAGTCGTCGTAGTCGCGAAACAGCTGTGCGCCAATTCGTTTTTAAATATATCGCGTATTGCACGTTATTGCAACGCGTATCGCAATAATACATAATATATCGGTTAAACCTACCTCATCTCATTCTCCGAGAAAACACGTAAAGTTGTACATACAAAATTAAACTATATCCTCTTGACGTCATTTTAATATTTTTATCGACCGATAATTATTGATGTATATCATTTTTTCGATTATCAATATCCTCCTTTAAGCTGAGCTCGTGTTGGAGACGGATGGTCACAGAACTTTGAAATAGATTGTGGATTATAAAACTAATAAAAAAAATATTGTATACAGTTATAAGTAGGTAATAATATTATTTAGTATAAATTATAGAAAATAAAAGACGTACCTACTAAAAATTATAGTTTAAAAATAACTCAGCACAACGTGAAACATAAACGAATAATCGATTTACATTAAAATGTGAGAAGAAATATTAACATAGAGCAGTACAATTACAATTAGGTTCATGGTAATAGTCGCTTAATATTTATTAATCTATTTTTAGATCCTGAGCGGAGCGAGGGAGCTGGTGGTTTTACTATGGTGTTTTTTTAAATTGTTTTTATCCTGTGTAAAAAATTTCTAGAGATGTCATTTTTCGATTTTCTCAATAGTTATTTAATGCCACGGGAAAAACCACTGTTAATGAAAAACTGCTAAAAACGGGATTTTAATTTCTAACGCTTTCTTTATCACCACAGAAACGGATAAAAAATTATAATATTATAATATCAATTCAACTTACAGGCTATAATAAACAATAACAATATAAAATATCCAGACTGACAAAACCGTTTCCGCTCAGAATCGTTTTTCTCATTCAATGATATCATTGAATTAAAGTTTAATACAATCCATCTTACATTGACCCACTTGTAACCTACTGTACAGCCAAGCGACATCCACTTATACACTTTTTTAACATAAATACGTTTTTGGGCTGGGTACACGATTTTTGTTTGTCACCGATTTTTCATAAGGTTTTCGTTGTCATCGTTACTTATTACTAACAAAAACATATTTATGATTCATAGATTTTCTTCGTAGAGGAAAAATATTGAGTATCGTTCTATGGTTATGAGTCATTGACTCTTGCGCTACATGTATAATATAATATGGAAAATACAAAATTTAAAACCTAATGTTAATTTGTTTTGTGAAATTCAAAATAGCCAATTTATAAAATTCTTGGTGGATTGTCGGACGTTATTTTCGTCGGGGGTCCAATTTCAACTTTTGCGCAAATATATTATTATATTATACTTGTAATAAGAACATTTAAGATGTATAATGTAATGAATGTGTTTGTGTGTTTTCAAAAATTAGGTCAATGTAGGCCGCTAAAAACGTCTGTAGTGGGAAGCCTTTTACCAAAATAAAATAAAATGTATACATTTAAAAAAAAAATAGATAATAATATAACATGCGATACGTGCATCGTTCACGATATTATTTGTATTTCTGCTGCACGTGATCGAGTGGGTCACCGTGGTGTAGTGGGTGTGCGTACGTCATTATATATTTAGTTTTTATATTTTGTCACTCGACGCGATTCTTATCCGCATATTATATTGTATTTACGTTGGAAAACGGCTGAAAGAGAGCTTATATATAAAATATATATTATACGGCAACATCGGTCGTGTTATCATATAAAAACACACTGGGCTACGTCAACAATAATATGTTTACCAGTGCCATTAGAAAAATAAACAAACGCCGTGATCCGTGTCAAGTCCTGCGAACGACTACTAGGCACGTATCCGTCCTTATCTCTATAAATGCACTTTCCCCCGCACCCCGCGGATCAACAACTCCGCGGGCGCGCAGCTGGGAATCCCCCACCCGCCGCCACCCACCGGGGGCGGGCCGCCGCGGGATGAACTCCTCCGTTAATTTCGACTTCAAACTTTGGACGGGCCGACTGACAGTGCGCGGTGGCGATGACGGAGACGTGGAGAAAATCGTGGCCCGCGGTGGGCGAGGTGGAGACGAAGAGATGAGTGCGAGAGAGAGCGACGGAAAACAGGCGACAAGTCGAATGTTGTGAAATTACGAGAGAGAGAGATAAAACGAACGGGTGTGAAAGACGAGGGACGTAGAACGACTGTGAGTGTGGAAGAACACTCCGAGTTCGAAAATTCAAAACTAATATTATTTTGAATAATTAAATATTATGTTTTTGACAATATCATCCGCGAGTGATCACATAACGATAAGTATAGGTATAGAGAATAATAATAATAATAATAATAATATATCTAACACTTTATGCGATTCAATAATATTGCATATGAGGGGAATGGGGGAGGGGGGGGGGGTAATATGGTAATGCTTCACTACCGCCCCAAAAATACCAAAACTAGATAATCAGTGGGGGTTGCGAATAAAAACAAAATTGGAAATATCCGTGAAAATGTTCTGTAATACCTACCACTTGACCAAATAACATACGTTTTTTTTTTTGCTTATCAAAAATGTATACGTTATTTTATATGAACGGAGTTTTATTTTATAAAGAACTCCAATATTATGTACAATTATTTATATTTTATAAAAAATTATTATTATTATTATTATCAAATGAACCAAATGATTAAATGTGAATAATGGATTCATCACAATTTTTTTTAAATATTCGTGAAAATGTTCATAAATACTACTTGATCAAATAACACTAATTTTTATTGCTTATCAAAAATGCTTACGTTATTTTATATTGATGGAATTTTATTATATTAGGAATTTCAAAATTATGATATAACGCACAAAAAGAAAAATTTTATTTATAATTATAATATAGAGCGTTATTATTAGAGTGAATTGATCTATTATCAAACTTAAAGTTAAGAACAATATCTGTGTTCTTGAGTTGGCTTTTTTACGATTTTTCAATTTTATGCGAGTATTATGATAGTAGGTAAATTATTACCAATTAAATGCTATTATCTCGCTTTAAAATTGAAATATTGTCAAAAAAATTCAAGTAAGAACACAGAAAATGTTCTGAACTTGAAGTTTGTTTTGCGAAAATTCACAAACTCGACAATCAGGGGGGTTGCGAATAAAAACAAAATTGGAAATATCCGTGAAAATGTTCTGTAATACCTACCACTTGACCAAATAACATACGTTTTTTTTTTGCTTATCAAAAATGTATACGTTATTTTATATGAACGGAGTTTTATTTTATAAGGAACTCCAATATTATGTACAATTATTTATATTTTATAAAAAATTATTATTATTATTATTATCAAATGAACCAAATGAATAAATGTGAATAATGATTCATCACAATTTTTTTTTTTTTTTTTGATAAGGGGAGATTATGTCCATCGCGTACCACCTGTGGGATTTCCACGTACCACTACTATAGTGATATGGTACGTGTACCACGAGTCGAGAAACGTCAGTCTGTCTAGAATATTGCGACGACGTTCCGATTCGGATCGGTTTGTACAATTTTAGATTGTCCGGGACGGCCACGCCGCCTGCAGTACCGATAAAAACGGAAGTCTTTATATATATTCGATGGGTGGGACACATTTATAGCTGCAGACCTTCGGGCCCACATGGCGCACACCTGGGTTCTGTGGCTTAACGTGTGAGCGTATATTTATAGTCTCGAGAGAACTTTCCGACGGACCCTGCAAGACGAGCGCCTATGAATATATTATAATAATTGTTCAATTCGTATTATAAGAAAAACAATTTTTCATTTCCAAACGCATATTGTATGATACACCAAAACGATTACATATTCGGCTACAGTGGCGTAGACAGGAATTTTCATTGTATATATACCCCGAAAAACTAGCTAATTTTTGTATGAAAAAAAAATGATGTAATTTTTTCTACACAATGTTAAATTTAATTTTAATCTACGATATAATGTCTATTTTTATAAATTTATGCGACATAATATCAATAATTTCTTCGGGCGTAATAGGAACTTCTCGGTGAATTGATAATAATGTTAATTAATACATTTAGTCGAGTCTGAAAAGTAAATACATAAATAGTTTTATACTAACCTTAAAGACGAAAAGTAACTATTTTTTTATATTTACTTCAGCCATCGTATTCCTTAAGTATGTTTTCAGTCTTTTAAGACATGAAAAAGTTCTTTCGGGTGCTGATGTGGACACCGGTAAGGTACACAGTATTTTAAGTAGTTTCAAATAGAAACTTTATCACTTTTAATTATTCAGCAGACATGGCGTGACGTAATATGTCTTTGGAATTCAATACGTTTAAGTTTGGCGAACAAATTATTTGAACTAGACATTACGGCGGCGGCGCGCGGCGGTATGAATATAATCTCATATACGATTTGATACATTTAACGCGAGACACTTATTAATTCGAAAAACCATAACGCTTTAGGTAAGAAATAGTTCTTTAATATATAATTATTATTTTAAAATCATTTTTTCGGAAAAAAACCACTTTAGGATGATCTTGTGACAGTACAAACATCTATTTTTCAAATAGAATCCCTCCTTTATTACTTTTAATTATTCAGACAAAATATTTCTCTAGGAATCAAAACGTTTAAGTTTGACGAAAAAATTATTTGAACTAGACATTACGGCGGCGGCGGTATGAATAAAATCTCTTATACGACGTGGATTAACCGGAAGATAAGAATGGAAAATTTTTAAAAACAAACGAGTGGGATTTCCTTCGGGTATTCGTTTATAGGACTCAAACGCCGTATTTGTAGGGTTTTCGAAGTTTTCCCAGAAATCGTTTACGAAACGTGAAATATCATATTCTGAAGGCGTCCTCATCGCTAACGTTTTAAGTCGACGGGCCGTGGGTGTTCGGGATAAGTATTATAATAATACCATAATATATTGTATTAAGTTGTATATATACAGGGTGATACATTTAACGCTAGACACTAATATTAATTCGAGAAACACTATAACGTTTTTAGAAATTGTTCTTTGACACAATTATTTAAAAAAAATGTTTTTGCAAAATAATGTATAATATGTTTTAACATTTTTTTATTGTTAATGCTAAAAAATAAAATTGAAATTGTCATTTCATTATTTTTTTTTTACTCTTTTGACTATTTTAAATCGTTATTACATTATGCTATATATTTTAAATTCATGTTCTGAAGGAGAATATTATTATTTATTCTGGAGTATTTCGATTTATAAAAATCAAATTTTAGACAAGTAGTTTACATAAGTATATATTTTAAAGTACTGATATAACTATATAAGTAGTGGACTAACATTTTGCGGGGTGACCCAGCTGTACCACTCGACTCGGCTCACCTAAACTTCAAATATATCAACTCACAGTATTCGATTTTTATACACCGATAAGTTCTGCGAGAAAATCAGTTATCATCGTAATAATCAAAAATTTAAAAAAGCGATAACAATAAAAAATATCAAAATATTGTAAAAAATATATTTTCGAAAACGTTAATAGTTTTCGGAACTCATGCGTTGAATGGATCACCCGGTATATGCGGTGTACTTATGTATGTGATTAGCGTGGGTTGTGGGTTAAAAGTTAAAGGTATTTTCGGTCGACGGTCGGAGATGAAAAGTAGGGGGCGTCGAGTGTTGTTTGTCGAATAATCTTAACGTATATATACGCTCGCACAAACACCTGTGTACAACGCGATATGGATAAGGATTTCCCGTGAGTTTTCGTTTGAAGCGATGTCTGCAGCGGACGAACGCCGGCGAGGAAAAATTAAAATAATAATATTAGACGTTAATAATTTGTCGTGTGGCCCACACTTGCGTCTTGTGATCTTGTAAGTTCAACCGAAAATTCGCACCTCTAGAATAACTGCACTTTCACAACTCAAAACGTATAGTGTAAAATGAGAAAAAGCACTTTGAAGTTTTAAGTTTGCCGAGATACAGTTTTAAAGAGTTTTTTTACCTGTGCATTTGAAACTAAAATACTGTAAATACTTACAAAGTAAAAACAAATACTTTAGATTATGACGTTATTGAATATTAAGAAATACTCTCTTGTACCCAAAAAAGTTAGACTCATGACTTCTTACGATTATTTAAGTCAATGCGATATTGTGACTTCTATATTTTGAGGTGTGACGGTAAAAAAATTCTATTTGAAAATATAAGTCAGAGTACGGCTGTAATATCACAGTTTATGAAATGCAATGCCACCACAACACTAAATATTGCTGTTTTCCACTCAACATATTATTATCAGAAGAAAATTAGTTTTTATTTAGTGCAAGAACACGACCAAATAAAGCAGTCTTGAATTTTGACTATGGCGATCAATTTGATAAATGAAATAACTTATAAGTTGTCGAAAGTAAATTTGGTTCTGATGCATTAAAAATTATCTAAAAATCGATAAATTCAATACAGACACATCTTTTTGGTGGCGAAATGAAAAATATTATTGAATGTGGCGTCCTTGCATTCAATACGACTAATTTTTTACCCTACATTATGTTTGTACATGTGAATAATTTAAATTATGTTTGAACTTTTTCGAGACAATATCTCAGACAAATCAATATGTCATACCCTCAAAAATATTACTATTTATAATTTTTGTGATGGGTGATTTTGCTCTGAGATTACTAAAAAACATACAAAAAATATGAATACGTTTATTGTATGATGCGCGTGGGCCGGAGAAAGAAATCAAACAGTGCGCTGATACCCTCTTAATTACTCGTTTGATTAGAGGAGCCACACAAATTTTTTCGGTAAAAAATATAGTTAACCGGTGAAAAAAAATTGGTAAAATTTACGGTAAACATTTACCTGGTACATTTTCAGCACTCGCGTCTCTAAAATGTATTATTTAAACGACGGGGAGTAAACGTCGCGAGTATTGCGTCAGAATATTAATCGCACTCCTAGAACAAGACTGCCACAACTCAAAATTCATGAATTTTGAGTTATGACTACCTACTTTTGGATGGAGAAAAATAAGCTCTATTAAATGCAAGAACGCCACATTCAATATCATTTTTCATTTAGCCACTATATAGAGATGTGTCGGTATTGAATTATTTAAATATTGATTAATTTTCAATGCAAGAGAGCCATATTTACTTTATGGCAGTATACTTATTTTTATTTATCCAAATTATCGCTGAAGTCGAAATTCAAGACTGCCTTATTTCGACTTGTGGCGTTCTTGCACCGAATAAAAACTAATTATCGTGTAATATGTTGAGTGCAAAACAGCAATATTTAGAGTTGTGGCAGTATTGCATTTTATAATTTATACTTGCATTTTTTCATGGCTTAAATTCAATACTGCCGTATTTTAATAAGTGGCCATCTAAAAATCAATTTCTGTATGCAATACAGTCGCATCTCAAAATATGGCAGTCTTGCATTTACTTAAAAAATTGTAAACGGCCACAAGTCTAAATTTTTGGGTTTAAGAGTGAATTTCAAAATATTTGAAAAATTAATATTGTAAAGTATGATTGTAAGTGTTTAAGTGTTAAATTTCAAACGCATAAGTATAAAACTCATTAAAATATCTTAGGTCCAAACTTCAAATTAATATTTTTCTCAAAACTATAAATTTTGAGTTGTGGCAGTCTTGTTTTAGGAGTGCGTATAACAGACCGCGTACTCGGCCGGCTCGGGGTCCCGAAAATATTGAAAATTTGTTGGTATTTTTTTAAAATCGTACAGTATACAATTTTATCAGGAAATTTACGAGGAATTTTTCTCGTCCCATGTACCGGAACCGTTTGGGTTGCACAGATAGAGGGGGGTTTACCTCCCCATATATTTACGCTCGGTATTTCATAACACTATCGTTATGGTATATTTCGGTAATGCGCTGTCTCACGATTTATATAAAAATATTATTATTGCATTACAATATTACGTAATAATATCGCTGAAACCGGCGAAACGTCGCGCGCGTATCTCCCGCCGGAATACAACCGAGAACCGCGCGGGCCCGCTCGCAGCCCGCGGGCTCGGGGCCCCGAAAAGTTCTTCGGGGCGAATGTGCACGTCACCTCCGCACCCACACCCACACCCACCCACCCACCCACCCACCGACCCCGCACCGACGTATATTTTCTCCTTTGCCGCGCGCGCAAAACCCACGTCACAACCCCGCCGCCTCCGCCGCCCCCGCCCCGGCCACCACCTCCCGCCCCCGCCGCCGCCGTCGTCGTCGTCGCCGCTGCACGGCACATCAACCGCAGGAGTTGCAGCCGAAACTAATAACTCGCAGAAACGACGGCGGTGGCGGTGGCGCGGCGGTGTGTTTATGTGTATGACACAACGGAATTCCGCTAATGGACGTGTCACGAACACTCGGACACGTACTGGGCGGGCAAAGCCGCCGTGGCTTTTGGTACGGCTGGTACACACACACACACACATATGTATGTATTTATATATATTATATACGAGCTCACCCACACCACCCACACACGTATGATGACGTATATAAGCGATCGCGAGCGCGGCGGCTTTTGTGTGTGCGGGGCTACGGGGCAGCGGTGCTTAAAAAAGTTTTTGAAAAAAAAAAATGAAATGAACGGTATTATATATAGGTCGTATACCTGATAATAATGTATTATACGAACGGCGCGAACGCGTATATTTATTTATTTGTTTGTTCGATTTATAATTTCACGTCGTTACGGCCGAATAATAATTTGGGGGGGGGGCGGGAAATGGGGGTCAGCGCGTCATTGGTGTATCGCCCTTCGTATAATAACAATATTTTCTAATACAGTGAAACTTTCATATAACGAAGTCGAATAAGCAGCAAAAAAAATTCGTTATATAGAGGAATTCGTTAAATAGAATTACGTATTTTTTTCAACTTTTTTTTTATTATTTTTTTATTATGATGTATATTGTATGTATGTAAAAACAACATCAAACATCATATTACAGTTTAATTTAATTTTTAACCTTAAATATAATTTAAAAGAAATAATCAGTAATAGTTTTGTTTGCTTATTATTTTTGAAAATTGTCCTTCTTTCGTAAAAAGTTTCTATATCGTCAAGTTTTAAAAAAATCACTTCTCCAAGCTTTCGATACCTCAGAAATACAATCTCGCAGAGTAATTGTTGTTCTCTGTTCAAGAACTATGACATAAACTATCAATTTGATAGTGACAAAATTTACAAAAACTGGTTTTTATCGAATAATTATTTCGTTAGATAGAAACATCAGATTCGTTATTTGGAGATAAATTTACGTGTAATTAACAATAAAGGTCATAGTTCTTAAAAATATTTCGTTAAACAGAAAATTCCGTTAAATGGAAGTTCGTTATATGGAAGTTTCACTGTATATGCGTTCACTGGCTCACTTGTACAGCGATAATATTATGTGCACACGAGGAACGCGTTGAATATTTTCGTACAAATTTCGATTACGATACGTCAAAGTTTTCAGAAAATTAATCTGAATCACATTTTGACTTAAAACATACAGGTTGTCGTTTGAAAAACAAGAGTTGGTATCGCCACAGGATACTCCTTAAATGTTGTGAAAAATCTAAGTAATCGAAATTATATCGTCTTTGATGACACTTACAAATTCTAAAAATCCAAATTTGAATATAATATGCATAGTTTAAGCATAAAAAATGGGGTGAGCATGCTTAAAAAATCACCCTGTATAATGCACAGTGATGGCCGACGATATAGTTTTGTGTATCGTTCCAATTTTGGCGATATTATTGTGTATCGTAAGCTATCGTAAGTTGTACGATATCGATATCGTGTCGAAGATATCGTAAATATTTTTGAATTATTTTAAATATCACCTATTGTTAGTACTTATTAAAATTGATAGTTAATATAAATAAATATTGAACAAATAATATTGTATTATTTGTTAGTTCAACAATTTGCTCTACACTGCTGATTGAAGATACAAATGAATAACTATTATCGATATTGTTGTCCGTCACTAATATTATTAAATTGTAATGTAAAAACAAAATAATATAATTTAACTGTTTACTTTAATTTTTCTATCGATTCCTTTTCGTTTAGGTAAATCAAAAATCAAATCCAAAGACGCTGGATTCTCGTCGACGTCCACTAGCGATTCGTCGGGCGAACACTTGCTGAGCCCCACCCACCCGTTACCGACGCGAATCGACGTCGAATCCGAAAGTACGTATATTATTGAGTCTTATAATCTTGCTGGACGATAAATTAATATTATCTTTAAGCGATTTGTTGACATTTTAAAATTTGTTTTGACACCAGCCACTTTGTGAAATTTTATTTTTTGAAACGACTTTTTCCTCTAGAAATTTCTTTTTAAATACTAGATGGATTTTTTTTTTCAATCGTAATCACATTTTACGTTTATATGTATATTGCGGTGTAGTAGATAGCGGACTTTTTCTGCTATCTCCTATCCAGTGCTAGAACTTGGGGGAGGGGATGCGCAGGGAACGGACTTCCTCCTACTATTTTTTCAAGCACCCCAAAATAATTGTTGATATCAGGGTTTATTATTTGTCCTTTGGCTTAGACCAGGGATGGCAAATAAGATTTGGTCAACGTGCCAATATATGACACGATTAAAAAAAAATTCAGCCGTGCCACTAATTAATTTTGTTAACACGGAGAATTTTTACAAAATATAAATGAAAAATGAATGATAATAATGTAGAAAAAATTATTAAAAAAATCAATTTTTATTGATTGTTAGAAACATTTTACTTCATATTGCTTCAAAGACTTTTTATATATGCCGTTGCTTGCAAGGTTCATAAATATGTATGGACACATGAAAGTCTTTCGGGTGCCATCGAAAATTTCTCCCGTGCCAACCATGGCACGCGTGCCACTTATTTGCCATCCCTGCAGGCTTAGATTGTATGATTGTTTGATCAAATATACACGTGGACTAGTGTTGAAATGCGTCGGAACTGCGAACTAGAGCGTACTACCTATATCACGGATAATTATTATTATTTTTATTTCCTGCAGCAACCGCGGTTTCCTAAATAGGAATTTTAAAATTGTTTTTTCAAGTGACATATGGAATGTAATAATTGGGAAAAACTGTGTGCATATAAAATCTACGTTCACTAACGTATAGTAACAAATAATAGAAATATACTTAGAATTCAAATATATTGTGCTGTTGAAACGTAGTATTTAAAATGTAGGCAGTGTGGGGGACTTTGCTCCTATATCGGCCCCCACCTTTCAACTTAACTCAATAAAGGCGTTTGTTCAGATAATACTCACTAACTTCTATTCTTTGCTAAAATAATTAACGTATAATAAACATAGTGTTCACTACAATAAAAATAAAGTTTTTTAAGTACACGCAGTATAAGCACGCAGTTGATTTATAACAGTAACTATGTATATAATTATTATTATAATTTCATATTAAAGCGTTTTTGTATGTACTTTTTAATGGATGTAATCAATTTATTAAATAAAATATGATATTAACCTTTTTGACGTGACTTATCGTGTGTGGAGCGTGGGGTAGTTATTCATGTATAATTTTCATAAATAATTTTCTCGGTTCTGCAGTTCACATTAATAGGGGTTGCTATCCATATTTTATGGCATTTACTATTACAAAAATGATTCTCACAAAATTAGTGATACGATTAATATCAGTTTGTATATTATTAAAAGTACGCAAGTTGAGATCTAATTGATCGGATTGCCAATGCACAAACGTACAAGCTCTGTTCGTATAGTCAAGAAAATATAACATATCCTATTGAACATGGTGAAGGGTGGTGATTTACCAAGCTTGCTCATCCCCATTTCTTCCTTTAATGCGGCGTTTCTCAACCTGTGGTACAAAGAAAGCTCATATAGGTGGAACGCGAAGAAAGACGGCCTTTAAAAAAAAAATTCGAAATGGATTCACATTAAAATATATTAGTTGGTTTGTTTGATATTAAAAATAAAATAAATAATAATTGAACATATTTCATTTTATTTTAAATGCTTATAAAATGTTGAAGTTCCCACTAAAATAAAATTCCATACGTCATGTAAAATAACGTAGGACACATCATTTTTGATAAGCAAAAAAAATGTTGTTAATTTGTCAAGTGGTACATGAAAAAGTTTAAACTTTGTAGGTGGTACGCATATATAAAAAGTTTGAAAACCACAGCTTCGATAGGTAATGAATAAATTCAAGTTCTGATTTTTAGAATTTTCCAATTTTCAATTTTATTGGACCATATTTTAAAATTCTTGAGATTGGATGTACCTACTACTTCAGCAGTGTCTTGTAGCAAACTGAAGTTTTTCAACTGAGGACCTTTCATTTGTATTCCAAATAATTAAGTGCGTCGTTTTTTTGAAATTTTTGGTATACCTAATAAAAAAATCGAAAGAGTATAGTTTTTCACTTATTAAAATATTTGCACTGGTTGTAATATTCTTGTGGATCTAATATTATTATTATTATACTTGGACCATTTTTTTAAATGATAAATGTTGATTGTTTAATTTTAATTACTAACATTTTCTAATCGACATAGCCCCCATCTTCAAAAAACGCATAATTGTGGACATATTCTACTCAGTGCACATAGTTTTAAACAATACTAAATAATTTACTGTAAAAAAGGGAGGTTCTCGTTTGAAAAACAGGAATTTGCATCTCCATGGCAAGACACTTTGTACCTGAGTAGTACGAAAAAATAATAAAATATATGGTCTTTAAGTATATTTAAAAAATACCAAAAATAGATTTAATAGAAAAATTTTAAAGTATTGTGGGAGGGAAAAGGGAAGATCATGCTTGCTGCAGGTGAACCACACTGAACAATATTTTTTTCTAGCTGCTAATTATATGAACGAATCAAAAAGATCATCAATAACTGTACATATAGGTAAACGTTTTCTTCTATCGTCCACTTAGGTTCGAGTCCGCCGTCCGACACGTTCAGAAATCACTCCAAACTCAAAAGGTTTCTTACCACCCTGGTGCAGTTCAGTGGACAGATATCGCCGCAGACTAGTGAACGAGTTAAGGGTCAGATATTCACCCTAGTGGTAAGTACCCAAACGAATATTGCATACCTATTACGTTGTTTTATAAATTTATAGAAAATAATCTAAGAAAATTTAAAAAACAATATACTCAGATTGTAAGTCGACACTTGTTTTGATTCTTGTTACGCTGTATAATAATAATATTTTAGTTAATCGCGTTTTTATATATTTACTCGACCTTTAAATGTCGATAAAATGTTTATTTATTTATTATACTGTGTGCAATACAACTCTGATGCAATAATAATATTATTTAAAAATGAGATAAGTAGTGTTAATATTATCGGTGGAAATTTAAGGACGTAGAGAGTCGGGAAATTAATTCATTTTATAACTCGATTTGTCTTAAATACAATGCTCGGAACAGCACTTTGACCTATATACCGGATGATTCATTTAACGTGGGATACTCATTTGTTCAAAAAGTATTTATGTTTTTTTCATAGTTTCAAGTGTCAGGTATTTATACAAAACAACGTTTTCATTAAAAATAATTATACTTTTAATATTTTTATTCTAATCAACTTTTAAGAAATTTACTTTTTTTTAAATACAACGTACAGTTTTGATTTCATCATCGAAAACAGAATATTTTTCTGAGTATTTTGGTACATAAATATCGAATTTAGGATGAGTAGTTAGAGAGAGTTATAACTTTAAATACTTATAATATTACCTACTCGTCCTAAATTGTAATTTAAGTATCGAAATACACTTAGAAAAAATGTGCTGCTTTGGAATATGAAATTAAAACAGAATGATATTCTAATATTAAAACATTTAAAAAATTTTAAGGATAAAAAACATTTAGAAACCATGTAAAAAAAAAATGTTTCAAAAACATTAATACTTTTTTTAAATAATGAGTTGTTTAGTCATCCGGTAGATAAAACCCTATTGGTTTAATTATTAATAATAATAATTAATGCGATCAAAATATAATTTATAATTTATTAATTCATTCACTCGTTTGTCGTTATTTCCGCAGAACAATTTGATAAGTGTTGAAGAATTTCATCATATTATACAAGAAATGACAAACTTCCCGTTACGACCATTCGTACTGCCGTTTTTAAGGACTCACCTGCCTTCGCTACAACGTGATCTGCTGTTAATGGCCCGTAACAACAAACAGGTAATAAGCACGTCATTGCAAGTAAAATATTGTGTTGAAACAAAATACACATAAACAGTGACGATCAATCATATTTTCATAAATGGACGAAATAATACAAAATATCCTTTCTGGTGTTAATTATAGGTATTATGATATTATACCCTTTCAACAAATGCATTTGAGAACTAAAAACTCTAAAAAAAAAAATTTCCTATAAAAATTCAACCGGAATCGATCCAGGATTTCTTCGGAAATTTGTAAATCGTTTTTATTGCCTTATGTTGTCTTATCACAATTTTATTTTCCAAGTATTTCTAGAAATAGGTTAAAACTTAAAAACGACCTTAAAAAATAAACAATGCACGTCAAAAACCTGGAAAAACGGAAACATGCCCCAAAAAAAAAGTTTGTCGTTAGCACATAGTGTGCACTTGAAACACGTATTTTGTATCTTGGAAAGCATCGTCCTAATTATGATATTATATGACTTGGTACGATCAGAGCAGAGTTTTTTTTTTATCAAATAAAATTTCATGATTACATTATGTTATCCAATATACCTACTGTACGGCAGAGGTGGCCAAACAGTTCATCTTTAGAGTAAAATTGGTGGATCATATTTAAAATTATATAGATATAGAGCACACTTTTAAGATTTATATACATTGTATATATGTATTATATTAAGTAGGTAGCAAGCATGTTACTAGATATTTTTACTGTGCGAGGAAAATTGAGGAATCATAGATATGTTTTTGTGTATAATGCAGTGGAAAAATATCTAGTAGGTAGCATTATGTTACATTTTGTTAGGAATTTAATTTAATTTAATTTACTTTTTATTTGTATTGTTGATTTACGTTCCTATGGAAGTAAACGCATAGCGTTACGAAAATCGGTTAGAAAAAAAAATTTGTACCCAGCCCAAAAACATATCTATAATAGGCACGTTAAAAACACTGCAGAGGCCGATCGCCCCTATGTCGCGCTCCATTAAATTGACCACTTCTGGTCGTAATCGCCCAAAGAAAGTATAGTGGTCGATCACCTGCAGAAAACCAAAGATTCTCAAAGCACCTCACTGGACGGGAGAGGTCGCGACGACCCCGTGGTATACAGCGGTACATATTATATAGGGTAGGTACAACATTTGACGATATTTTATGTATATCGTTTTAATATCGACAGAAAAAATTGCACTCTTTTTACTAATCCGCGCAACTTTAAATGAATCGTCTGGAAACTTTTTTTCTTATTTTAAAACTTTAACCGTTAGTTTTTTAACTAATAAGAAAATACAAATTGTGTTTCTCGCTGCAGCGTTTCGCTCGAATCGTTATTTCCACGTTTTTTAGCGTTCCGACAAACCATTCGGTACATAACTTATGTACGTGCGCCGGGCACGTATTTAAGCGGAATATTGTTAATCGCTGCGACAAAGGTTTATAATAATAATACGCTTTCATAGTAATAATAATAATAATTTGTAAGCCGTCTGTCAACACACTTTTTGAAAGTAGCCTGCAGCGGGCTGATGGTTACACGGGTATAAAACGAATATCGGATAACTCAAAAGGGAATAATTGTTATAATATATTTAATATATTATGTTAAACGCACTCGCATGTACGAGTCGTACCTGACAAGATATATATTATACATCTCTTTATGTGACATTTCCCCCTGCAGGACAGCTCGGGGCATATTTCGGTACCTATATTATTAATGAACCGCTCGCGATAACCATATAGGTACCTATATATACCACGGTATCATTCGCATTCGACCCGTTTTCCGCAGTGATGTTTCCATATAACTTCAGGGCCGGACCGGCCACTTTTGGTCCGGGGTGAAAAATTAATTAGGGGTCCGTATCTTACTAAAATTAGAATAGAGTTCTATACATTACAATAAGAGTTAAATTTAAGAAAGGGCCCGAAAATGGTAATCGGGGCTTTTGTTCCAAATACGAACGGGGGCCCGGGGCAATTCCGGATTAAGGGGGGTCCAGGGAGGTCATGGCCCCCGGGCCTCGATAGTTAGAATTTATTTTGGGGCCTCGGATTTGTCCATTAATTTTTTCGTTGTAGGCTATAACAGTGCATAAATCATCTAAACAAAAAAAAAACCATGATTATTTAGCGAGAAAAAAAGCTAGTAAATTATAATTTATAAATAAAGTGATACATTATTCATTATTTATTGCTATGTACCTAATGTCTATGTATATTTATTATAACAGGTACCTAATATTAAATAAAATACAGTTTCAATTAATTTTGGTAAAACATTTAATTTCACAGTCATTTTCTTGGACATCAGCACTCTCACCACAAATAACCTTAAACACAAAATTTCGATTTAAATTTATCTAACCATCCAGAGCTTGCACGAAAATCGATAAAACCAAATTTCTGAGCAAAATAAATTGCTTTTTCTTTGATTAACGATCCTGATATAGGCAGATTGTTATTTCGTATACCTACAAGTCATCCATTTAAGATTAGCGTTGTCAACTTCTTCATAGACACAAATTTTCATTCGTTTTCTATTGCCGAGGAGAGAAGAATTTTGCATTTGATTGGTTACGTTTTCATGGTTTTTCAAAATGGTTGATAGAGAACTTGTTGGAATACTATATTTTGCGGCAATATCTTTTTTTTTAACACCTTTATCAACTTCGTTTAAAATTTCAAATTTATCGGCGAAGGATAAACATTTACGTTTTGACATTTTTTTTGTACGGGCGAAGAGAAAACGAAAGAATGTATACTCGTTTGCACCAATATTGGAACTGAAGTGTACTACAGTAAAATTAATCAGTTTGCCTACCTTCGGTGTCTTATCTTTATCGGATACATAATTGTTCATGTACAATTTTAGAACTATGACATAAACTATCAATTTGATAGTGACAACATTTACAAAAACTGGTTTTTATTGAATAATTATTTCGTTATATAGAAACATCAGATTCGTTATTTGGAGATAAATTTACGTGTAATTAACAATGAAGGTCATAGTTCTTAAAAATATTTCGTTAAACAGAAAATTTCGTTAAATGGAAGTTCGTTATATGGAAGTTTCACTGTATATATAATTTTTTTTTTTCGTACAGGAGCCTGATTTAAAGCTTTGGCCCCTGGGCCTCAAAAGGTCTTAATCCGTGCTCGGCCCGGGGTGCAACTTGGTTTATAATACTCTGGGAAAGTCCGCCTTTGCATATAAGTACGACTCGTATATTTTTTGATATTTTGTTCGTCTTGAAATCGAATTCTCGTAAAAATATATATCAGCGGTTTTAAATATATTATTTTCGCGTCGAGATCAATAAATAATTATTCAAATAATAATAATTTAGTAATTTATACAATATATAAGTTTTTATCTATAAACACAAATACAAAGTTCTTTGTAAATATATCTTATTTTTTTCTGATAATATTTTCTATATTCTGCGAACTTATTATAATATTATTACAAACCGAAAACTCGTAATAAACAAAATATTTTTCTGGATAATATTAAAATTTAAAATCAACTCAATTGGAAAAATAAAAAATAATATGAGTTGATTTTAAGTTAACGTAGAGGCAAATTAGTTAAATTAAAGTTAAGTTAATTAAAGCACCGAAATAGGAAGTTAAGTTAACAAGTTAAAATCAACTTAACTTTTAACTTAACTTCCATCTTATTAACTCGTTAATGCCCAGCCTTGATAATTTATTATTGTGAATTGTTTGAACGATATTGTATGAATAAAAAATTAAAAAGCATAATAATATTATCATCTAAACTGACGATATTTTTTTTACAACCCAACACGCGGTCTCTGTGCCGAATGTAGATTATTATTACCTGATTCGGTTAGGTTAGGTTTGACCTGATTTGGTATTTAACGTTTAACAACGAATCGTAGAAAACTTCTCCAAAACTTATTTCACTTGGTTTTAGAAATACATGTTTGAGTTTCATAATAAACGTTTTTTTAATTTTGAAATGATTGACATATTTTTATTAATAGAGACTGTTAAATTGTTTTGTATATAATTTTATTTTACGTAATGTCATATCGTCATAATACTTTATTGAAATAAACGGCTAAAACCGACGGAATGATCACACAACATGGTGTGTCATATAAAAGGTGAAATATTAATAAATTAACAAATCGGATGTGCTCGTTCTGCAAGCTTAAGTACAATAACAACAATAGCTATGGAAAAAAATAATAATAGTGTGTAACAAGGTGTTTGCATAATATTGTATGAATAAAAAATAAAAAATCATAATAATATTATTATCGTTTAAATTGACAATATTATTTTTACGATCCAAAATATCTGTGTGCCGAATGGAGATTATTATTATCTGATTTGGTATTTAACGTTTCAAACTGCAACGAGTCGTAGAAAACTTCTCCAAAACTCATTTCACTTTATTTTTAAAATACATCTTTAAGTTTCATGTTACACATTTTAAAATTTTAATATTTAGAGACTGTTTATTTGTTTCGTATTTTTTATTTTACGTAATGTCATATCGTCATAATGTTTTATTGAAATAAACGGCTAAAACCGATGGAATGATCACACAACATGGTGTGTTATATAAAAGGTGAAATATTAATAAATTAACAAATCGGATGTGCTCGTCCTGCAAGCTTAAGTACAATAACAATAATAGCTATGAAAAAAAAATAATAATAATGTGGAACAAGGTGTTTGCATAATATTGTATGAATAAAAAATCATAATAATATTATTATCGTTTAAATTGACAATATTTTTTTACGATCCAAAATATCTGTGTGCCGAATGGAGATTATTATTATCTGATTCGGTATTTAACGTTTCAAACTGCAACGAGTCGTAGAAAACTTTTCCAAAACTCATTTCACTTTATTTAAAAAATACGTCATTATAACTTTCATAATACAGTTTTTGACATATTTTAATCAATAGAATCTGTTTATTTGTTTTGTATATTTTATTTTACGTAATTTCATACTGTCATAATGTTTCGATAATCGGCTAAAACTGACAGAATGACAATAGAACATAGCGTGTTATATAATAGGTAAAAAATTGTTAAATAAATAAAAAAATAATAATAAATCGGTCGTGCTCGTTTCGTAAACTTTAAGCACAGTAATAATAATAATATTGATAATAATGTGTAATACAATTTTTGCATATGCATGAATAAAAAATTAAAAAAATATCTAAATATGATATTATTTTACAATCCAATATATTATTATATTCGTGTGCCGGATGGACATTATTATTACAATCTGTTTTTTGGTATCTATTTGATGTTTCAAACGACGAATCGTAGGAAACTTCTCTAAAATGTGTTTAACTTTATTAAAAAAAAAAAAACTTTTTTAATTGTATGTTTCATAATAATCTAACTAATCGCCCAGGACACGTATTATATTTTAATGAACAGAAACTGTTCATTTGTTTCGTATATTTTGTTTTCAGTAATAATTATTATGTCATATAACATAATACTGTCATAATGTTTCGACTAATGGCTAAAACTGACAGAATGACAATTAAACATAATAGGTAAAAAATTATTAAATAAGACGCGCTCGTTCCGCAAACTATAAGTAATACAATAGTATTACCATATTGATTAACTATAATAATTATAATCCAAAATATTAGTGTGCTAAATGGACATTATTATTATCTGTTTTGGTACCTATATAACGATTCAAACGACAAATCGTATAAAACTTCTCCAAAATTTATTTCACTTTATTAAAAAAAAAAAGAAAAGTTTTTAACTTTCTGTTTCATAATAATCTAGCAGATCGTCCGGGACACATATTTTAATCAACAGAAACTGTTTATTTGTTTTGTGTAATTTGTTTTAAATAATGTCATAATGTTTCAATCAACGCCCAACAGCTAAAATTGACAGCATGGCGGTACAATACAACTACTGCAGCGTGTTGCATAATAGGTAAAACAAAATAATTAAATAATTAAAAAACTGAAACTTTAAGTAAAACAATAACAATAATAATATTGATAACAACGTGTAATAAGATGTTTGCACATTATGTGTATATGATAAAAAAAATCAAAAACCCCTAAATATAATATTATATCATCGTCTAAATTGACAAGATTATTTCTAAAACCCAAGTTTTCGAACAAATCGTAGAAAACTTATCCAAGACTTACTTTATGAGTACCTAATTTATGTATTAGTTGATTCCCGAGTCATTATACATCACGGTATTCTGGTAATCTCATTACATGCAGTTACCAATTTTTAAAAACAATGTTTCACACATTTTTACCAAATTACTACATTTTTTCAATAGTAAAGTTTTAGCAAAAAAATGAATGATTTTCAAAATATGAAAAAACTAAAGAGAACAACATTTTTGGGAAACTCGTCGGCCAAGTTCCTCGTCGTGGTGTTTCTTGGGTTAGGCTCATATTATACAGGTTGAATGTATTTTGACTAAATATATTGAAAATAATGTAATATAATGGCCAGGAAGTCAACTCGTGCGCATCAGTGCTGGTAAACGGGTACCCGGGAATCAACTCGTACGCAAGTTAGAATCAAACAAAGTTTGAGTCGTATAGAGACGCATTTAACGGGCGACGAAGTAAAACACAAATCTTCGGCACGGGCAACGACGGCGGCGGGCGGCAAAGCTAGCTAGTAATATTATAAACAGCGATGGCGGTCATTCGGCGGTGGACCGCACTTTTCCGGGGGAGAGTCTTAATTTATTATATTATGTGTACGGATGAAATTTTCGATCTCGCGACGGGTGGTCGCAGTGTGTGACAGCCACTATATTCGGCCGCGCGATATGTGACGGTATCGTTATTGTTATTATTATTACTGTCGTCGTTACGAAGACTGGCGAACGGCCCGAGGGGAGGGAAGAAAATATAGAAAAAAAAAAAATAAGAAATCCCGTCAAAAATGAACCTCTAATGTGTACGGCAGTCGTGATGTCTCGCGTCCATTACCCGAGGCCCCGCATGTGTTGCCGCAACAGCCGTCGCACGGGCTGCGTCTGATGAATTCCGTCCGAACGGTCAGCGCGTTGCATGGGCGGGTAGGTGGTGGGTTAGGGGGTGGGTTGGAGGGGGGGGGGGGTGCACGTCATGTGTGTCGCTTAAACGATTCCGCCGGAGCAGTGGCGGCGGTGCTTAAAACCGTATGCAATTTTCACGCGTATTCGCGGGGGCGTAAACGGGGTCGCCGTCGGGGGAGGGTGAGGAGGGGGTGGAAATTATTATGGCTTTTTTCGCCTACACGCGCGAGGTCAACGTTTTTTGTGTTTTCGCGTTCGATTTCTCGTTTCGTTGGCGCGTACTATACGGCTGTTATATAGGTATATACATCATATCCGTCATGTACCACCCTATGTATGTACCTACCGCATTTTTACTACCGTCGCAGTAGGTACGGCATAAAACAGCGTGAAATTATTTATTCCTACGGAATCCGGGTTTTGACGGTTTCGCGGGGTTTATAACGCCGCCGCCGTAATAATATCATATCACGCCGAAACGCGTTAAATCACCGAAAACGTCAAGTGCATTCGGGAAATAATTTTGAAGCAACAACACACAATAACCGCCTTAACATTATTTTTATTATAATTAGCATTTCCAAACGGATTCCGTTCGCGGTTTTGTTTCCATTCGGCGCGATAGTATATATTATATGCCTGTGGTAAAACCTCGTCGGTTAAAGAAAAACAGCTATTTTTACTAAACGTGCGGGAACACGACGTGGTAACCTAACCTAACCTAACCTAACCTAACCTAACCTAACCTAACCTAACCTAACGTGGTAGAAATACCCGTTCTGAAAACTTATGTAGGTTATAATACAACGAACAAATTGCAAAACAATGTAAAATGATAACATCTTTAGCATTTTTACCAGTTGAAGAAATACCTAATGAAATAGTTAATATGTATTTAACTTTTACTCCACAACTATTTCCATTAATATTTTATTTTGAATCAACATATATTAACGGAAAGAATGGTGCACCAAGATTTCCTCTTGAAATTTGGAATGTCAGACACCAAACAATTGAGAACTCACACAGGACGAATAATTTTAGTGAAGGATGGAACAGTTCGTTCAGTAAATTGGTTGGATCGGTTAATCCAAGTTTCTGGACTGTTTTGCGGTCTTTGCAATTAGACGAATGCTCTAGTCATTTGAACAAAAACACAAGAAATAAAAACTAAAATACACAAATGAAAATTCGTGATGTCTGTGTACAGCATGAAAGTAAAATATTAACTAATTTACAATTGCTCGAAATAATTTTCCATACGTTTAATTTTTAAATATATAAGTATATTATGATTTATGTGATAATAGTACAAACTGTCCGCCATGTATATTTTATTACTTTTTGAAATAGTACAAACTGTCCGCCATACATATTTAATTACTTTTTGAAATAGTACAAACTGTCCGCGGTTTTCATTTTTTGTGGGTGACCGTACAAAGTGTCCTACAACCAATATGTACAGGGTGTCGCCTCGGGGGTGATTCGTCAAGCATTCTCGCCCCCATTTTTAAGTACGAATTTATAGGAACCAACACACATTCAAATGCTTAGATTGCTTATACTGTTTAAGGAATATGTTTTGAGGCGACGTCGAATTATGTTTTTCTTGTAAATTGTTGAGCAGATGATTTTTCTGTCGATGTATCTAATTCGAAATTCGAACGAGTAGTTTCTGATTTATTAAAACGTATGTGCACGCTAGGTAAGGATAATCAGTATAGTCATTAAAAATAGTTTTACCAAAAAGTTATATTTTATTTTATATATTTCATCTATTACCTTTGTTATACACTGACAATTTTTACAAATTATAAAATTTTCACTATAGATTAATTTTAATTAGTAGTTTCTATGATCTTAAAATCATCGTAGCTTCCATACCTTCCAAACCTATTATTATTACCTTTAGTACAAAAAATTATGAATATTCAAAAACTTCTGGTTTGAATTGAGTTACGTATGAGATATGTTTCGAAAAATCATCAAAGTCATCCGCTTATAACGCTACAGGAAAAATTGCTATTTTTATTAGAAAAAAATAAGTTTGAATAGCCACACATCTCAGTTGTATAAATAATAAATTACCTATTTATATGAAAATATAGTCCTAAAAAAACATTTCAAAAATCAAAATTTGAGCTTAAGCTTGTTATTCAAGGAAAACTGAATAGTATAACATTTAGGTAGGTATACCTAACCATGGTTATTATTTCTATTCTATTCTTTGAGCAGCAAAGTTGTTATAAATACAATGTTAAACAAATAATATAATTTATAATTCGATCATCAAAAATATTTCCGTGATTTTTTAAAATTAATTGTTGATCAACATGTTAATTATCGTTTTTATTTTAAAGAAGACCAAGGAAAGAGTGAAAAGTTATTATTTTTATTAAAAGTGTATAAATTGTACAAATTGTATGCTTTAAGTCGCTCACGGTGCCGATGTAATTTTATCCACAAAAATACACTTTACGGGAAAAATGATTCGTTTCTATAGGATCAGCCAAATTTGATAATATCTTTTTTTGATTAATAGATGACAATATTCTATAGGGCGCGTCGAACACCGTTTTTCAACATTTTAAACTCCAACATTATAATATGTTTTCAAAAAATAATACAATTTTAAGCTTTTTTTACAAATTATATTATACCACCATTATTTAAAATAAAATAAAAAGTCGGAGTTCAGTGTGGCTTGTAGGGAGATAAAACTTCTTATTCAGATAAGACAATTGCTATCCATATCCGACAATTGTACGAGGCCTGAGAATTATTCCTGTGAAGTAATTTTTATTTCGATATAATACAGCGTTGGGCAGTAGATTAGTTGAATAGAATTATAATTAAGGTGGCAACTAAAATATAAAATATAATTTTCAAATTTTATAGAACTGCGATATATTTTTTAAAAAAACCAGCACAAAATATGAGTAACCCTCAGGTGTGCATCAATATGCAAAATTAAGTTTCGTCCATGCAATCAATTTGATTTGAGACGCGCACATTTCTAACCCTGGTAGTTGTGCATATTATGTCAGCAATAATATGAGTTATTAGAAAGTGCATACTATTCCGGCTCTACCTACTGATTACGTAACACTTTGCATGATGAACTTCTAAAGTTCTAACAACAATAACGGATTTATAATCTATTCTCCACTTTATTGTGCACGACCACAGCACTCTTTGAATCGTCAGAACCCACTGCCGCCGCACTCTGTATATAAATGTGTAAATTGGCCAGCCAACTGCAAAAGGTTGAACCAACCCGACGTAAAACTTTACTTATAGTGATGTAAATTTTCATAAACATTTTTTATTTTTTTTTTGTAAACATTTTCGTGAAAAGTTTCAAAAAGTTGGAAATGTTATAACTTCTCATAGTAATGTCTTATCAAATTAATACCTTGATATTATGCTGTTATAGTAAGGGCCCGGAATTTGTCGAGTTTTAATGTTTTTTGGGCTATAAGGTTTATTGTTGAGTAAGCTTGAAATTGATTTCACGACACTATACGAAAAAATTATGAAAAATTTATAATGAGTAGTTTTGCATATTCAGTGATTTTGTGGAGGGTTTGTGGTCTTAGTTTTACCATTTTTTAGAGCATATTTGTTGACCAATGATAATTGATGAGTTTATAAACCAATTTGGAAATAAAAAAAATCAAATACATTATGATGTATAGTTTATTATTTTGAAAGTTTTCACTAGGCGTTATTGTATCGGGTTTTTCAAATCTCTAATTGACATGCGATTTACCGTTTTATTAATATTTAGTAAAAATTATAAAATATGAAAATATTTTTTAGTAAAATATACTACTTAAGTTATTAGTTATTAAAAATCACATTTTACCTATTTTTAACACAAGACCACAAGCCCGTCAAGCCCCCTCCCCCTCCCTCCGGAAGTATTGCTTTTTATATTTATAATAATGCAATGTAATTCTAACACAAACATGTATTTGGGCTGGGTGCACTTAATTTTATTTCTTAACCGATTTTGCGTAACGCTTTGTCTATCGCCATAGAAACGAACAAAATGTAAAAATTACCTAATTCCCACTGTAGGTAGATTATAGTTTATATTATACAATTAATAGTTACTTTATTTTTTTTTTTATTTTTTTTTTATTGAACAAAACATAATATTCACAATCTGTATTTACAAGTTATACAATAAGTAAATGTGATGGAAATTGATTTACAGGAAGGGGAAGTTGCCCATTGGCAACACCCCGTCAATAGTTACTTATAAATGCATATTTACGATTCATACATTTTCTATTTGAAGTGGAAAATATCAAGTAGCGTGCTACTCGTTTTTGTCACATGATCACCGCTTTAGAAAACGACGAATTTCATATAATATATGTATGAGTGAATGTTCTTTTTTAAAAAAATTGAAAACTACGAAAGTTTTATAATTCCTCATATACATTTCCTATCAAATAAACCAAATGGAATTATAAACCGTTATAGTATATATTATTATCTTAGTATTTATACACATTTAAAACTGTGTACTAGTATATTACCATTTAACCATTTTAATATTATTCTATTGAACATACGTCATAATAATATAGGAAACACAAAATACTAATAAATGTGCAATTTTAACTATTATTAAAAATGTCATATTTTTACTTCAGTGTATAAACGTTTTCCTATATTAATTGATTTTTCGATTTTCTTTTATTCGTTGTTTGAGTGATTTCCACTATTCTCCCGACCAACTTCTTTTCATGAGTAGAAAAGTCTCACAACTGTTTATAATTGATAAATATATTTTACATAACGCATGTAGGTTAGACTACATAATACTTAATAATGTTAGTTCATATTCACAGTTGTTCGATCCCTAATTAAATAATAAACATTTAGCTAACATTTACATCAACCGTGCAGCCTCAAAAATTAACTATGCTAAGAAAAAAAAAAATCAAATTTTCAAAGAAAGTTGATAATTTTTGAAAAATCACATTGAAAAAATAATAAGTTTCAATTTAAAAATTGTCAAGCTTACACAAGCCCTCGTAAGACGAAACTTTTAATCATGTCTAATCCGTCGTCGTTGCAGACGTTAAGCCAATACCTGAAGCAGCACGAGAACGCGTACTTGGACAGAGACTCGCAGGCCACCGAACCGTCGGAGATCTTCCACCAGGTGGAGCGCGTCCCGCCGCCGTCGCCGATGCCGCGCGAGAACAACAACAACAACAACAACAACAACAACGGAACCAACGCCAACAACAACGGCGGCGGCGGCCACAAGCGGCCGTACCCGTTGGCCGCCGACGGATACTACGAGACCGGTTACGCGGCCGACATGGAGTACCAGCAGCAGCCGTGCGTCAAGCGGCCGAATCTCGGGTATGCCATACCGTTCATGTACCAGCACCCGCACATCCACCCGCAGGAACCACCGCCGCCGCCGCCACTGCCGCCGTCGCACCCGTACAACATACTGCCACTGCTGCACATCCGCGAGGTGGAGGACCACAAGGGTCACGTGGAGGACGAATGGAAGAACATTCACGTGGTAAGTGCGTTCCGTACGGTTACATTACAGTGGCGTACGCGGGGGTACGGTTCTGACGCCCCCCTGAAATTTCTTTTTTTCTGAAAAAAAAATCTTATTTACCACCATTTTGATACACACGGACACACGGATCAATTTTTGGGTATACCGGCCGCGGTGTTCGTGGATGAGAGGGGGGGGGGGGGCTAACGCGGCAGTTATAGACAATTTTTTCAAATTCTTGAATTTTTGTACTACTTAGGGATGTCCTGTAGTGATACGAACTTCTGCTTTTAAAACTAAAACCCCCCTTTTTCTCTGTAAATTATTCAGTGGATGATTTTTCAAAAACTTTGACGTCCCAAAATCAAAATTCGATCGAGTGGGTTTTTTATTTATTTAATATTGTGTTCTAAGGGTAAATATTTAAAAAAAAGATTTTAAAAAAAAAACGAAAAACTGTAGTTAACTACTCATCTGTAGTTTGGGGTTCCAATAATGCACTTACTATCACCACCACCTCCTCATACGTGCGCCTTCACAGGAAACCGAGGACACGCCTTGAGTAGTATACAAACGGAAAAATCGAGAATTCGAAAAATTGGTTTTGAGATTATTTAAAAATGTATAAGATCAGAGTAAAGGAAAAAAAATAGGTATGCTCGGTGAATCACCCTGTACAATGTACACCACTTAGAGCTTCTGTGGAACGTTACAGGTTTGTGGGGCGGGGGATAAATTGGAAAAAAATAACTTCGAAAATAAGGACCACCTTTCTAGTGTCCATAAACCTTATACTGTTTATTCTTATTGGTCCATTTTTTTACGACCACATCGACTCAGTGGCGGATGGGCCCACCGGGGAATTCGGGATTTTCCCGGTAGGCCTTATCCTGTGTTGATGTATGGGGGGCCCTAGGACCATATTCCGTCAAGTACTGAACCTTGTGTGATGTAGATTGAAAATAATTTTGATAAACATGCAAATTGACTAATTTAATATTTTTAACCACTCTACAAGAAAAATACCATAATCTTTTTGCTATAAACAATATTTATTTTTGTTCGCCATATCGGGCCGTATCATTGGGAACATCGAGATTTATTTTTAGATTAGAGTTATAGAAAACCGTGTTCAATACCGGTAGATCATAGCTGTACTATATTATGATGTACCAATGCGGCGGTTATACGCTTTTATAGTTTTTTTTTTCTTCAAAATGTGTGGTTTTCAAAGCCGATTTTGAAACTGTTTGATTTTTTTTCTGTTGCGGAAACCATTATTTTGGAAGTTATATATAGTCGTCCAAAGTTTGCGATCTTACGTTTATAGGTACGCGTGTGCTCAACACTATTTTAATGCTGCGCGGGGGAACTCGTGTTTGGTGTTTTTTTCGATTTTTTTCCGTCCGAGTGCAGCGCAGCGAGCGAGTGGCAACGGTAGCCGATTATAATATGTTCTTTTCAACAACTATGTTTAATTCCGAGACATACTCGATAGGTGATTTTACACAGAAAATCGGGGGTTACATTTTTCGATTTTTTTCCGTCCGAGTGCAGCGCAGCGAGCGAGTGGCAACGGTAGCACGTCATGTGCTTTTTAACAACTTTGTTTAATTCTGAGGCCTGCCCAAGGTGGTTTTACATACGATTAGCAAATCGGGGGTTATTGTCAATTTTTTTGTCCCAGCGATATTCAATTCTAAGTATTTTTGTTAAAAAAATGGGGGTTATACGGAGAAAATGTAGTTTTTAAAATTTGCCATCAATAACTTCAAAACGAAGTTTGCCCGGGCCTGTTTTTTTTTACATTCTTACAAAGCACCATAAGACGCACAATTTGGAAATAAAAAATTTGAAAAAATTTAGTTTTTGAAGTTTTTTCAACAATAACTTCAAAACGAAGTTTGTCCGGGCTTTTATTTTTACATTCTTAAAAATCACCATAAAAATACACGTTTTGAAAAAAAAAAATTTTAAAAATCGAAAAATTGCTAAACCAGAATTCGTTCCCAAATCTTTACTGAGAGTACATATTATATTACTTATTGTATAGTTTTGTATTGTAGTGTTGTATCAAAATAAAATGTCGCTCGCGTCTTATTTTTTGGACGCACTTATATTCAAATGACTTCCCGATAAAAAAATATATTCGAATTACTTCCCGGTAAAAAAAATATATTCAAATTACTTCGCGGTAAAAAAATATAAGCCTATCCGCCAATGCGCATCGTAAAACGCTCAGCAGATCATTATAACATCGTTTTATCATCGAATATCATGCTGTTTTCCCGGAAACCCGTTCGCCATAATATATAGAAAAGCGCGGTCCGCGTGTAAGACGACTTTATTTTGGTTTTTTTACATTTTAATCACCCCTCGTCGCCTGCGCTTGTGTATACCCCATGGGCGGTTTTTACGGACGGTTATACACATGATAACAAACAACTACCCCAACCGCTTTTATATTACGTCAGGTAATATATTCACGAGGCCGTAGGGGCGAGGAAAAATGTACGTTTACGGCTGACAACAGAACGCGCGCGTTTTGTTTCACATCAATCGACTCTGCGATCTCGTGTGCGTTCAATCTCAATTGAGTGACAAGCCCCTTGGGGGGGGAGTATGTTCACCACTCCCCGCCGCCCCACAAATCCCCCTTATTCGTGTCTTCTAGGACCACTATTCGTTTAAATGTATTATTTATTTATTTTATAATTTCAACGCCTGACGGCAATTTTACAAAGATATACTAGTACGCAGTAAAAAGATGATATATAGATAAAGTGATTTTGGTACAATAACAATACTTAAGTTATATAATATGAATAGTAGAGTGAAAATAAGTAACGTAAAGCCTAACAAGAAAACAAGAGAAAAAAAGAAACTCAAAAGATGTAGTTTAATTTAAATCAAGATTTTTCCTTTGGATCGGTTACTAAGTCCAGAAGTCCAATGGGACTGGTGTCTATATTAATTATTAGACGCATTGCTCTTTGACGTGAAACGAGCTGGTCCTATTAAGTAGGCGGCCATTAAGGATTATCGCAAGGGTTGAGTTTTTATATACCATTTGCATACGTATTTCTTATAAAATGCTTAAGAGATAGCCAAGTATAGGCTTACGATTTGTTTCGCATGATTCAGAGAACTGAAATCATACGTTTAATTTTGCATGATTCAAGTTTTGAGATTTTCGATCATTTTCACCCATTTTTTAATCAAAATTACTGGTCATATTTTATGAAATAATACATCTCAGTAAATTTTTTTTATTCATCATTGTCTATTTTTAGAAGTAAATTTCGATTGAGTAAAATAGACCGACTACACACGGTGCAAATATTTTTGCAATATTTTAAGTGCTATAAAATCTCCCAACCCTTGATTGTTACTTCCCCCCCCCCCCGGCACTCCGCTGAATCTCATTTTATAATATATATATATATATATATTTTTTAATTAAATAATTATTGTATTTACGTTTCGTTTAATACGATATCGCGTGTGCCGGATTATATAGATGTTGAACTGTATACTGAGCATGGTGGAGAAGACGAAAAAAGCGCTGGGTATACTCCAGGAGCGCGGCATGACCGAGACGAGTTTTCCGGACTGGAACCGGAAGAAAACGACCGAAGAAATTCTGGCGCAGACGGTGCGGCACACGGAAGAAAAGATAGAAATCATCAAAAAGAAAGCTGGTAAGAAATATGTTTAAGCTCGCGAAAGGGGGCGTTTTCGTTTTCACCCCCCCCCCCCCCTCCCTGACGACGATGTCGTTATTGCTTTGCGTTCGTTTGATTAGTATACTATAATGTTATTAAGTATTGTTATTATTTAAGAAATATTGTATTATACTGTCGTTGAATTTATTATAATAATTGTCACGTTTTAATTTTCTGTTATTTATCGATTTGTGTACGCATAATATAATATCAAATAAATGAGAACCCTCGGTCGAATCACACTTAACATAATAACAATGACGGGGACTTCAGCATTCGTTTTCTCGAGAACGCGATGTGGATTATAAAATGTATTGAATAAATGTGTTATTTATATTTTTGTAGATTCCTACTTTTACTGTCTGCATTCGTTGTTGTTGCATTATATTTTTAAGCAAACGTTACTTTTTGAAACATTTTTTTTTCTCCAATAAACCTATCTAAATAAGCTATGTAACATAATAATAATAATAATAATATGCATATCTTAATACTTAAATTTGCCCAACGATAAAATAATAAACACACATTATAATTTATAATTTTAAATACTTATAATTAACTACCACGAAATGCATGTAAATATAATATAATCAACGTTTAAAAATATTTTTAATATTGTATTATATCAAATATAAATATAACGATAAATTTCGAAAACGGTAACCTGGCGTGGTTTTCATCTGCAGGTTACGCTTGTAACCTTGATGTTTGGTTACTTGTGTTGTAGATTTTTTTTTATTGATGACAATGATAGGGATAGAGAGTGAGAAAAAGAAAAAGTAATACAGAGAGCTAGTAAAAAAAAGAGAGAAGGAGTGCCGAGTTGAGAATCTCACAAAGTTGGACGAATATTTTGATTTTATTGTCTGTATACATAGGTACTGATCTACTCTTTCGCCACATTTGGCGTAGGTTTGGGTGCTCGAAGGTTATAATATACTTGTACTCTAGATTTTTTTTTTCGGTGATAATGATAGAAATAGAGAGTGAGAGAAATAAAAGCGATAGAGACTAGTGGGTGAGTGAAAAAATAGAGATGGAGAGTAAATGAAAAGAGAGAGGAGTGCCCGAGATGAGAGTCTCTGAAAAAGACGTGAGATAGAGACTAGATAGTAATTTTAAAAAAGAGTGAGTGAGTGTGTGTGTGTGTGTATGTGTGTAGAGAGAGAGAGAGAGAGAGCCCAACCCGAGCCCGGGTTGAGAGTTTCGCAGAGTTGATCGAATATTTGATTTTTTTTTGTCTGTATGTAGGTACCGAATTGTGGAAGCAATATGGATTTGATGGTGGCAAGTGCTGTTTCACAACTTTACTGGTGTACGAGGGGAGGCTTTTCGGCGTCGGTGTGTTACCTACTTGCAGGTTACTGGTATTCCACTGGTTTCTGGTAGAGATAGCTAAGAGTGAAAATAGAGGGAGAGGGAGTGAGAGAGAGAGAGAGAGAGGCCGATCCGAGAGTCTCGCTAAGTTTATCAAATATTTGATTTTATCGTCAGTATGGATAGATATAAATACCGAATTGTGTAAGCAATATGGATTTGATGGCGCAAGTGCTGTTCCCCAACTGGTTCTCGGAAGAGGGCTTTTTTTCGCCACATTTGCCGTCGGTGTGTTACTTTGTCGGTTATTTGTTTTATTTTTTACTGGTGATAATGATAGAGACAGATAGTGAAAGTAGAGAGAGAGAGAGTGAGAGGAGATGGAGAGGGAAAGAGGGAGTCTCGCAGAGTTGATCGAATATTTGATTTTCTCGTCTGTATAGATAAGTATAAGTACCGAATTGAGTAAGCAATATGGATTCGATGGCGCAAGTGCTGTCCCACAACTGGTGCACGAGGAAGAGTTTTTCTTTCGGCACATTTGGCGTCGGTGTGTCGGCCAAGCAGTGACTTACGTCGCGTATCTCGATTATTTGTTACTTTTTTGCAAAACACTATTATACTGTATTGAAATTTGGACATGGCGCGTTAGATTAGGTTAGGAAATATTCTTAAAAATTGTATAATTTTACGAATTAAACACGTTAAGTATTATAATTAATAACGAAAGAAAATAATTTTATATCGATTAATATATAGAAATAATACATCACGACTCAAAACCACTGTTCTTTTAATCATTATGCATATGTATATTATATATATTATAATTTTTTTTTACCATAAAAACCGATAATATTTCGTAACAATGAAAACCCATATCGTACCTTATAAGTTTATTGTGTAAATATCAAATAAAAATATATATTTCGTTCTTTTTGTCAAACGTGAAAATATATAAAACAACTGCCGAGGCGATGTTTATCATATTATAAATTATCGATTTTGTAAATATCAAATCGTAGAATAATATATAATTTATAATATAATCATACAATATTGTACCTAAATAATAATAATAATAATAATAATAATAATAATAATAACAATACATTGTTTTAATATATTATACAGTTGACATGCAGTTATTAATATAGTAAAATGTTTACGTAAAATTGTGTATAAATTATTCATTTATTTTTATTTTTTTCAAATTTCTTCGAATACGCAAAACAGTTTAATGCGTTATATATGTTCTTCACCTTTTCCGGGTCATGAGCCCCTTTCAAGTATAAATAAGGGGCGGTCGGTATTTGGGCCACATTTTATCTACCTGTTTCGTATAAATATTTACTTACAATTTACTACCCGGATGTTGGGCCACAAATGAAATCTATATTTTTAAAATTTACCCGGAGATTGGGCCATAAATGTGTAGCATAAAAATATACAAAAATATAACGCTTATTAACTAATTATTATTTTTTTCTAATACATAAAAATACGTGGAGGGAAAATAATATCGTCACAAATATAAGCACGGCTGGGCAAGTTGACGATTTTTTTTAACTCAGATAAGTTAAGTTAATATGCACCAATAACAAAAAGTTAAAAGTTAAGTTAACTCTAGGTTAACTCAGTTAAGTTAAAAGTTAATACACACTTTTTGTTAACTTTTTATTAAGTTAAAAAAAAAGTTAATTTGTTTATACAACGCTAATGTACTTAATTTCTTTCCAACCCAAAACTAAATTATAGGATATAGTGTTAATACTTCGTACAGAATTTCCATATAAGTTAGATTTGAATGATTTTCAAGTTTAAACAATTTACGATACATATTTTTTGACATGAAAACGAAATAGACTGAAATAGTGAAATATTATAAAATTAAAAACAAAATAAATGAACTTAACTTGCTTCTTAAAATAAAAAATTAACTCATTAATTGCACGTTAATTAAGAAAGAAATTCAGTAAGTTAACAGTTAAGTTAATGAAAAGCCAAAAGTAACTGGTTAAGTTAAAAAGTTAAAATAAAATTAACTTTTAAACTTAACTTTAACTTTTTAACTCGTTAATACCCAGCCTTGAATATAAATGTCAAAATCGGAAAATGCTGGTCATTTATTGTCTGTGGCATCTCAATTCCAAATATATTTCCTAGCCATTTACCTAGGTATTTCAGAAGTCTTATCTTTATATTCTTAACTTAAGACTACAGCCCAAATTTTTCGCCCTCGTGGTTGTACAACGGGAAATCTACATTCTACAATTATTTCTGTCAGTCCATATACCTATGATTAATTCCTTCTTGAAATCCTTAAATCGACAGTAACTTTTGTTGGTTTAAAACGTAAACCGTGATCAGAGCAATAAAGGATAATTAATTTTAATGTTTTCGTATAAGTATTTGTTACTTGTCTTGAAGTAGACAAAATACTAAAGGAACATATGAATTATCCTTATACCCAACTATGCATAGAAAATAACTAATAAAAATGCTTTGCACAGTATTCAAAAGTGAAGTCAACATAAATAGATTCTAACGAAAATGGGAAATTTAGATTTGTAATAAGCAATTTATTAATTTAGAGGTCCAATTACCGGATAGGTACAATAATAAAAATCATCGAAAGTAGTGGCCCAATTACCGTCCGCCTTTTTGAAAAAAGGTTAATTGTGGCCCGATTCCCGGGCACCCTGAAAAAGTATAACAACGGACCCCACCTCCCCTTAAAGTTCCTATATTATTATATACAAATATGATAATCTGCAAATAATATAAATTCAACTTATCGACTACCAAAATATTAATAATAATAATAATATGATTAATATGATACAAAAGGCTAACAAACCGTCTCCGCTCAGAATCGTTGTTCGTGTACAATGATATTATATTATATGTCGTTAAATTCAAATTCAACACCACCCATTCCTGCAGTGAACCACTTGTAACCTATATCTACTGTACAGCAGAGCGTCACCCACTATTTATTATTTAACCTCAATTTCACACATTTTACCGCTTCGTTGGTAAATTTATCGATAATTTTTTTTACGTAAATTCTCTCCATCTCTGATTGATTTATGTGCGAATATATTATCTTGCATAGTTCTCATCAAAATTTCACCTTCGATCACTCGTAAAAAAATTATGCAGTTGTAAGTTAGACTTTTTTTTTAGTTTCCAGGGAGAAAAACTTATCAGGAGGATAACCATTCATTTCGATTGGAGCCTTGGGTGTTAAAATTCAAAATGTTACGAATATATAATACTATACGTACCTATATTTACATATTTTCGTGATTACGACGAATTATATAAATATTTGAACTTTAAACGCTTATAATTAATTGTTATTTCAACATTTTGTAACCACATTTATTTTCAATATTTTATTTAATCAGGTCAACTAATAAGGAATTTTGCGTTAAACGATCAAACTTTTTTTTTTTACAAACTACAGCGATAGTATCTTAAACAAATCGAAGAAAAGAAACTAGAAAACATTTTTAAATTTTAAATCTCTATAAATAGCACAAACAAAGTCGAAATAGGAATACAATTTAAATGTACAATGTAGTACGCATAGGTTGTCTAAAAAATGCTGCTTATATATGAATTGAATGTTTGATGAGAAATTCAAGTATTTTTCAAATACGGACTTAGAATTCCGTTCAAAAAAAGAAATTGATTTTGTCAAAAGCTGAAGTTTTTGATATTTCTTTAACCGTTATAAGGTCAACTAATAAAGAATTGTGCATTAAACGTTCAGGCTTTTTTTTTTACAAACTACAATTTAATCATTCATAAAACGACCTAAAAACTAAAAAAAAATGTAGAAAATTAAAAATGTCTATAAATAAAAATAAATAGCATACATAAAATAAATATTAAATAGCACAAACGGATTCAAAATAATAATACAATTTAAATGTACGATGTACATAATGTCATGTCCAAAAAATGCTGTTTAAATAAATTTAATATTTGGTGAGAAATTCAAGTACTTACCAATTTTCGAATAACGTACGAAAAAACAAAAACAAAATTTTGTCGAAAACTGCTGCATGTCTTGCGTAGTAGAAATCACACTGATTTTCCGACTGTGTGATGCGTATTGTGAATTCTTTACTTTTGAACCACAAAATACTTGGCAATCAGATCAGATTTGTTACCATGGGGACTATCCCCAAAGTGGAAAACCGAAGCATTTTTACTACTCCGGGTGGTGTGATACAGCAGAAGTAAAAAAAAAAAAATTAATAATAAAAATAATAAAAGCAACATCGATGTAAGACCGATGTATTTGACGTTCAGCTCAGTGTCTAACATTAAACTATGACGTAAATCATATTTTATTTAATAAAACAATATTATAATTTTAGAGTATATTATATGTTTTCGTCTGACACAATAAAATGTTATCATTGAGCAGTTAATTTTTTCACAACGCGTATTATTGTGGAAATATTGTACGAACTTCACAATAATTATCGTTCTTCATATTATTTCTTAACTAACGTTCAAATTGTTTGTCACACCAAATTTTTGATCAAAACATTATTAATTACATATATATTATATACAGGGTGATCCACCGAGCAGGCTTTTCTTAAATTACGCAGTTATTCAAAATTTTGTTTTATTGGAATTTATAAATAACACAACTTTAAGACCACTATGTTTTCAAATACTTGAGATTTTTTGTACTACCTATTTAGCGATCTATTTATGGTCTGTGGATATACGAACGACAAACATCGGTTTTTCAATCGAGAACCTCCCCTTTCGGCTGTAAATTATTCCGTGGATAATTTTTCAAAAAGATTTGACGCATCAAAATCAAAATTCGTACCTACTAGAAGTTTTTGATGTATTTGACTTTGTGTTCTAATAATAATAAAAGGTTATTGTTATTTATACATACGATGTATGTTTTATTCCATCAACATTAATAGTTTGTAAAAATGGCCCAAGTATGATAAATACTAATTCCGAAATTACGTCTATTTTATATTTTTGTTAAACCATTTTTAAGGACTGTTATCCTTAGTGCGAACACTGTGATAAGTGATAACTAAGAAACCATAGGCACCTCCATTCAAATTAAGCATATCAAAATTTTCAAAAGAGCTATCCAATAAATAATTATTAGTGAAAAAAGGATGGTTCTCATTTGAAAAACAGGAGGTTGTAGATGAAAAGTCCTGTTGAGTTCAAGAATTTGAAAAAATCGTCGTTGAGTACCTATACCAGGGTTGTTATGTTTAAAACCAAATGTTGTAAACATGTCTATAACACGAATTTAAAACAGTGAAAAATCCAAGTGAATCATTTTTTTTTTTTTTTGTTTAATTATTAATAATAATAGATATCCTTCAGGAAAAAAGTAAAATTATTAAATAATTATATCTATTACCATCCTTAGTTTTAATTTTTTTGTTTTTTTTTATTTTATTGAATAAATTACCAAATTTAAAATGTTTTTACTTAATAATTAATATATACGTAACATAATGTCCACGTAAAACTTCCATTCATAAAATAAGTAATAAATAAACAGTGAACCATATACTAGTAGGTACACGGCATATTGGCATAATATAAGTAACTTACATATTAAACTAAAATTAAGTTATTATAAATATACTGTTTAAAGCTCCAACAATTTATTTTGTCTTAAACGGAAAAAAAACAGTTTAAAACCAAAAATACAGTTTTTTTTCAAATTAAAAAAATACACCAACTCTTACCCAGTCTTGGGTAGTATTTTGAAAAGATCATTCCAAATACAGTACTCGGAATATTTTTAAAATACTTTTTCCAAACAGTATTCTGAATAAATATTTAGAATATTTTTTTCAAGTATTTTATTCGTATAAAAAAGATATCTATTATTTACAATAATAATTGTTTTCTTGTTTTTCTGGACATTTTTACAATATTATACACATTTAAAAATTTTAAATCAAGTACCAACAACTTAAATTATATTGAATTTAGAATTATTAAAATGTATATGTTGGCAAAAGTGTCACTGGTTTAATATTTAAAACAAAAATTAAATGTATTTGGAATACTTTTTAAGTATTTAAAATACTCTATTCGGAATAATATTTTTCATAAGTATTCGAGTATTAATTCCAAATACTTTTTAAAAGTATTTTACCCAAGTCTGCAGTCTGACCTATACGCATTTAAAAATTCAAAAAAAAATTAGGTTTTGAATGAAATCAATATTAAAGGGGAAAAATGGGGGCAAGCACGCCAGGCGAATCGCCCTGTAGGTTATATATATTAAAAAGAAACAACTGTCGCCAATAATTGATTTCGTTTATACCTACGCACATTTCAAGAATATATTAAAAACATCGTTACTCAAGTTAATCGTTAATCATTTGTAACCGCACGGAATTCAAAAATATAATAATATTGCACGCCTAAGTAATATTATTTTTTATGTTGTTGTCTTCCACGTTTATTTTATGTTTTTATAGCCAAAGATTTTTGTGTTTTTAGTAAACATACCATATTTCGTGTTCGTAACTTCCCGTGACGAATTCCCGTGGATTTATACCCCCATCTTAATCTGCATTAAAAAATGTCCACACAGTCATATAAAATACTTAAGTACAGGTCTAAAATTATATTCGCAATCTTAATAACTATTTTATTTTTCGTAACCAATAGTAAACAAAAATATATTTCTATATTTTATTCCCTACCAGCTGGTCCTGTGCACTCCATCGCCCGTTAAATGTACCAGCTCTATATGACTCAAACTTTGTTCAATTCGTTGTTTAACATTCGGTGTATGGTGTTCAAAATTTATCTTAACTTTTCTGTTGCCTGGAATAAAAATTCTGATTCGCAGCAGTATAATATTATCAGGTAGGCAATCTACCTGCGGTAGATCGTGGACCCAGTGCTGTTTGTACGTAAGTGTATGATTTAACTCTAAAGTATCAAAATTGTACAAAGTTTGTCATTTTTACTTAATTCCACCTTCGGAGGATTGATATGATCAATTAATACAAAAGCCTAACGCAACCGTCTAAGTATTTCAAAACATAAAAATCGAATTTAGGGTGAGTAGTTTATGAGTTATAACTTATAAGTATTTAAAGTTTAGATGATCGGAGTAGTGGACAAAAATTTCGCAGGGTTACCCCATACCACTCCACTCCACTCATCAAAACATTAAATAATTATAACTCATAAATTACTCGCCCTAGTCGATTTCTTGTAGACATGAGGACAAATTCAAATCTGTTTTTAGAATTCTTATTGCTTCGTTAGATCAATTGGTATGTTTGGCAAAGACTTAGTCTAAAATCCTATGTCGCGTGTGTGTTAGACGAAAACAGAAAATCACGGTATCGAATCCCCTTAAGTTCGAACAATTAAAATCAAAAACAATTAATAACTATTAATAATTGATGTAGGAATTCTAAAGAATTTGTATTGTAAAAATATTTATAAATGTTTAGAATTTTTATTTTTTTTGTTGATCTAAAGTGTTTTTGCTTTTAGATAGGTCGTAGTAGCGATTTATACCCTGGGTAGCTCCTTCCCTATTTAAAGTGAAATGAAAATTATTGCTTTAATCCGACCTGCAAAAAGTTTCCATCTATTATATAACAAAAATTTCTATCGTAAATCTCGAAATTCCCGTTTGAGTACCTACTGGGAGTGATCAATTCCCCTTTTTAAATTAGCCTATGACACTCACAAATAATGTGGCTTTCTATTGGTGAAAGAATTTTCGAAATCGGTTCAGTAATTCCAGAGATTACCCTCAACAACGTCAACTAACAACTCCTCTTTATATAATAAGTACTAGCTGATCCTGTGCACTCCGTCGCCCGTTAAATGTACCAACTCTATATGACTCAAACTTTGTTCAATTCGTTGTTTAACATTCGGTGTATGGTGTTCAAAATTTATCTTAACTTTTCTGTTGCCTGAAATAAAAATTCTGATTCGCAGCAGTATAATATTATCAGGTAGGCAATCTACCTGCGGTAGATCTTGAACCCAGTGCTGTTTGTACGTAAGTGTATGATTTAACTCTAAAGTATCAAAGTTATACCAAGTTTATTTTGATATAATACGGTTGATTAATATAAGCATTTAATATATAATCCTAACCTAACCTATCCGTACTAAAATCCGACGAATAAAAAAACCCAAATTTAACCCTTTTTGAATAAGCCTATCTTCTTCCCAGAGATCTGCACACAAACATTCATTTATATATAATATGGCTGATCCTGCGCACTTCGTGGCCCATAAAAAATGACAAAAAATTGTGATTGTTCAACTCTTTTTTGGTGTAACTCACTGCAGTAAGTGCAGTCTTGTTAAGAATATTTTTCAAATGTATTCATAACACGTATTTAAATACTTCGTGTAATTTGTATTTAAAAAACGTATTCAAATACTTTCTTTTAAATGTATTTAAATATAAATACAAATACCTTTTAAAAGTATTCAAAATACTTACATAAATACTTTTTTTTTTAAGTTCAATTAATGAATAATTAATAATCAATAACTAAATCAATTGGGGACTAAGGCGTCGGCTGCGACGCAGCCGACCCGAGTTCGATACCTTGGCCGCGGGCGGCATTTTTCTTCAGGCAAGTCACGGTGTCCGGAGAACAAGTGCCGCCATCCCCCCCCCCGGGGCACGGTAGAAACCTACGGGTGCCCCATTAGAAATTCTGCCAAAACACAACACACACGTGTACCAACCTACCCAATTTAAAAAACCTACAGTGCCCTCCCCCTCACCCAATGGCCTATGTTGCCGCGGGTTACCCAATAAAAAAAAAAAAAAAATTAAATCAATTCAATAACAAGCCGACCAACCAATACTACCCACGCCATGAAGTACTATTATTGAATAGTTTCTTTAATCAAGCCAACCAAACCCTCTTATGTATCCCTCCATCTATTGTGCTTATTGTAAAAATATTTCATACAAATTGTACAAATTAAAATAAACATGATAAAAATAAAGTTCAATAACATTTTTACCAAAACTTGTATTTAAATTATAAACTACTACCACAGTACCGCCCATTAAATAAGAAGAAAGATATCTAAAGGATCAAGATAAATACCAATCCAACCAGTGGTGGTCAGTGTCTTGTACTCTTGTATGCTATGGTATAATATGGGAGTGAGGAGCCGACGGGGGTTTCAGTGTTTGGTCATTCTGTTATCTGCTTGTATTTTGGCGAAACCTTAAATTATTTAAATTAATTAAACCTTAATTTATTTATAAATTATCAGAAGTTGGAAAAATTTTAAAATAATATTGTAGAAACAAAATTTTAAATAGTATACATTCCAAAACATTAGTAATTGGAATTTGGATTAGACCACGAGAATTAAAAAAAAGTATTTAGTATTCTAGAATAAAAATATACATAAAAAGTATTTTTTAAGTATTTAAAATACATTGGTCAAAAAGTATTTAAATACAAGTATTCGAATACTTAACAAGACTGAGTAAGTGCAACTCAGCCACCCTGGTAGGCAATGTGCGAAAATTCGATTTGACGCGCATGCTTGTACCCGATCTGCCCGACTAACCAATAGCAACCAATAATAAATAAATACTATTTCTATAAATTGTTTCTCCCATAACCAATAGCAACCATTTTATATGCAAATATTTCCATCGTAAATCTCAAAATCCCTGTTTGAGCACTTCTATTAATTATTGGTCGTGGCGTGATGTTATATAGCCTATAGCCTCTTCCTCGATGAATGGACTAACTATCCGACAAAAAGATAAACCAGTATAGTTCCTGGGATTAGCGCGTTCAAACGCACAAACTCTACAGCGGAATTTATTGGAGAATCTCTTATTTTACCTTTCGTCGCGAAAAAATGTACCCTATATCCTCTCGTGAAATGTCTAATCTATCTCTGTACCAAATTCCATCGCAATCGCGGACGAACGGTTTAGGAATGCATAAAAGACACGCGGGCAAACATTTTTTTCCATATTATAATACAATGAAGATTATTCACATGACTATGGTTTGTGATTATTACCCCATCGTTAATTATTTATAGGTTCCTTTCGTTTTATTCAAAGTTCTACAATCAATTGATACGAAATCCTTACCTAACCTATAGGCTATAACCGTACTAAAACCGGAATAATAAAAAAACCAAACGTTCGTTTCTATACAGATAGGTGGAGGAGAAAAATAAAACAAAGCGGGTAAGTGGATGTCGCTCTACTGTACAGTAGGTTACAAGTGGGTCAATGTATAATGGTTTGTATTAAACCTGAATTCAATGATATAATAATATCATTGTATAAGAAAAACGATTCTGAGCGGAGACGGTCTATAAGTCTGGATATTTTATACTGTTGTTATTTATTACAGACAATAAGTTGAATTAATATTATAATAATCGTTTATTCGTTTCTATGGTGATAAACAATGCGTTAGAAATTAAAATCCCATTTTTATCGGTTTTTCGTAATTTGTCGGTGGTTTTTCCCGTAGCATTAAATAACTATTGAGAAAATCGAAAAATGACTCTTTTGAAATACCATCTTGATCCAATTTGCTAAACTATAAGATACTATATTTTGAAATCGAAGTACTCCTTCTGGTAGAAATTTTGTATACAGAATGAAAAAAAAATGAACACCATTGTAAAACCACTAGCTTCCTCGCAGAATCTAAAAATAAAAATAAGAAAAAAAAACAATGTAAAAACGGTGCTAAGAACCGGTCCACCGTGGTCCGAACTCGAGACATTCTGTACTAAAATACACACGTTTATCGCATCAATTATAATTAAACCAATAGCGACAATTTATAAACAAAAATGACCATCATAAATCTCAAATCCCCCTGTTTGAGAACCTCCCCGTGTTAGGTAAGGTTAGGTTGGGGAATCTCTTATTCACTTTTTTTCCCCTTCAAAACGTAGCCCATATTCTCGTCAAAAGTCTTATCTATCTCTGTACCAAATTTCATTGCGATCGCGGACGAACGGTTTAGGAGCATTCCTGTAAAGGACACAAACGTTCGTTTTCATGACATAATATAATATAGATTAATAAATTGTTTGTGATTATCACCTACGTGTTAACATGATTAACTATTTAGGTTTCTTTCGTTTTGTTATTTTTTTTTTTTGTAGAGGATTCGATGAACGAGATACGACATCAGGCCATGATAGAGCTGCAAAAGCTCGTGTTGGCCGCCGAAAACAAAATGATCGAACTGGTGGCCGCGGAGAGGACGAAAATTAGCGGTAACTGCAGGAGCTCAGCGGCCGCGGCCAGTCTGCAGATATCGCCGTCGCTGATTTCGCAGTACAACGTAAGTCGCGTGCGATTTGTCGGATCGAAATGTCGGGTCTGTTCGGATGAGACGACAATATTACGTTACGCGCTTGTCACAATAATACATATTATCACGTCGATTACCCGTCTTAGCTGCCCAACTTTTTAAATACTTTTCCCAAAAGTATTCCGAATATTTATAGAATACTTTTCAAAGGTATTTTTGTCGCTGTACAAAATTACTGTTTACTTCAAAATAATGTTATATACCTCGTTTTTCTGGACATTTTTAAAATATTATACTCATATTTGTATATCAATTCGAGTGATGAACAACTTAAATTATATTGTATTATTTAGAATCATTAAACAATATAATATGATATTATGTTGGCGCTAAATTCAAATTTTCCCGAAGAAAAGTTGGTATCACTGGCTTAATATTTAAAAAATGAAAAGTATACGAAATTCTTTATTGGGAATACTAATTTTACGAAGTATTCGAATACATATTCCGAATACATTTTCTCATAAGTATTCGAGTAAGTATTTATTCCAAATAATTTTTTTTTAATGTTTTACCTGAGTCTGCAGCTATCAAGTACTGATTTTTTGTATAAATATTAATATTAATGATTAGAAACATCGCGAGTTTCTCGTCCAAATAGTACATTAAATCATGAAAACTAAAACTTCATAAAAGGGAACAAGAATTCAAACATATTTGAACACGCGCATTGAATGTTTACTATATGAAAAAAATTTTTAACAAACCCGAACCTAACTAAGCTAGGCTGAGCTTTAGCTATCAAAATGCCCATGAGTGTGTTTTTTTTAATGTAGGTATTCTTCATTTCTTATTTGTCTTAAATTATTTATATAATAATATGGCTGATATTAAGGGTTCTCAAAAAAAATATCTTGAATAATTTATACATTTTTTTTGGCGGAAAACGGTTATGGCGATATAACGGGTGAGGGTAGTTTTGAAGGAAACCGGACTGTCCCCTGCAAGGCTCCCTACTACAATCCACGACTGCTAGTGGGCCGCAAAAAGTAATTTTCCATGGCTGGTCCGAAATTTCAATCCATCCACGCTATATCGGGTATAATATGCTCGTCGAAATTTTGGACAAGCAGTTTATCAGTTATAAGTATATATAGTACCTATAGTGATGAGGGGGGAGGACCAACATTTTCAGGGTACCTTACCCGGTACCTACTCCACTCGTCTTAACTCAAAATACTATTCGTACATGCACCAAAGTGCGTTATCTTGAATAATGTATACATTTTTTTTGGCGGAAAACGGTTATGGCGATATAACGGGTGAGGGTAGTTTTGAAGGAAAACGGACTGTCCCCTGCAAGGCCCCCTACTACAATGCTAGTGGCCCGCAAAAAGTAATTTTCCAGGGCTGGTCCGAAATTTCAACCCGTCCACGCTATATCGGGTATAATATGCTCGTCGAAATTTCGGACAAGCAGTTTATCAGTTATAAGTATATATAGTACCTATAGCGATGAGGGGGGGGCAACATTTTCAGGGTACCTACTCCACTCGTCTTAACTTAAAATACTATTCGTCCATGCACCAAAGTGTTCCAGAAAAATATTCTGCTTTAGAATAGGGAACCAAAGATGAACGTTGTCATTGAAAAAATAGTAAAAAAAAGATTTACAAACGATAACGAAAAAAAAAAATAGTAGAAAATATATTTTCAAAAACTTCCGTATAGTTTTTTCTATTTCTAAATGATGAGCATCTTACGCGTTATTCGTTTAGATATTTCGATCTTGTTTTGGGTTTGTAATATTATGCTCGTCGAACCGCGTTATCTCGGCCAATATACAGGACATGTAACAACACAAATATTTGTCTGGAGCGATGAGCTCAATAAGTACGATTTGTAACAAATGAAAACATTCTCGAAAGAAAAAAAAAACGAGCAATTTACCTTACACCAGTTGTGTACATATAATTATAATAACAATAACAACAAAAGCGTTGGGTACGTATAACACCTTACACAAAGGTACCTACGTGCTCAAAATGTCACGCGTCGCACCTGTGTGCGCGTGTTTGACAATTGTTTGAAAAAAGAAAAAAAACAAACGAACAATACGAAACGTGTGCGGTATATAACACACATTAGGTTAGGTTATACGAAAAAGTACGTGAGCAAGTTTTCTTCGGATTTTTATTTGTTTTCCACACATCCCATATGTTAACCGCGGTTCTGGACGCGTTACCCTCCGTATACCGGACACTCTCGGTCGGTCACTAACACGGTGTCGTCCGCTATTCGGAGGTGTCCGCTAACGGAGGTTACGCCGTATAGCAGCGCAGCCAGTAGGTCCAATCACACATGCTGCTAATTTCGTTACCATTATTCTGTTACCGTCTTCTTTCGTCGAATTTTAACTATTATTATCGCATAGGTAGATACTATTTAACTATTACTATAGTAGTGACGTGCGATGTGCAACTATATAGGAATATTCCCCGAGGAACGTTCCCGCGGGAACAGGGAATATTCGCCAATCTCTCGAGAAGTTTATGCGATTTAAGCATAGAGGCGCGGTATAAATTATTTTAGGTGGGTACTGGGTAGGGTAACAAAGAAATTATTTTGAAATTTAAGACATGAAATTTAAGTGTACAATAATATTATTGTATCATTAACGACCTTGTTTCGAATTGAACATTGAAACATATTATGAATAAAATTTAAAAACTCACTGATATATTCCTCAGAGAAATTCCCGGGAATTTGCACATTGTCACTATCTGTGGCCCCCTCCCCTTTTGACATTATTTCGCCCAGTAAATGTATTATTTATATGTACCAAAAACTGTAAAGACTTGGGCCGACCGATACTTAAACCAACCCCCCCCCCCTCTATTTCATAATCCTGGCTGCGCCACCGATCACTATGGGAGATAGTAGCCAGTACTGACGTTGTGCGCATAGGCACAAATTGGGGGGGAGGTATAGCCCTTCCCTCTAGAATTTCTATAGCCCCCTCAAAAACTAATGATTTCACTACTATAATTTTAAAGCATCATAAGAGTATCAAGTATAGACCTGAGCTACACCCCCCCCCCCCCCAAATTTCGAACACTATTTACGCTTATGGTTGTGCGTCGTTTTTTTTTTTTTTTATCGCGGTCACCGCGGGGAAAGCTGTCGAGAAAGTGGTGTGTATAATATTAATATACCAGACTTCTCCTTCTTCAACCCCCTAATAAATTTCTATTGGATATATATACCGTTTCAAAATATTATTGTAATACTGTGCAGACCTTACACATGCCCCGTGCACCATATAAGCGTATATGTGTGTGTGTGTGTGTGTGTGTGTGAGTATTTATCCTACCGCGTTGTTACCATCTGGTCCGGAGTCGCACGCGCAGACTCTCCTCTCTCGGTGGTCTTTCAGCGCGTATACAGGGTGCTTTCCCGTTTTCTCTTCAATATATTATACCCCGTCACGTCGGAAAACGGAATAGCTCGGTGCGTCGCTCTGTACACACCCGTTCACGCGTACATGTCTATATCAGTTACGTACACTCGTAATATTATAATGTATATAGACATATAGTATATATAATATATATATATATATGTGTGACTGCCCGAGCAAACGAAAACCTCCGCGTACACTGCACACGTGGAACCCCCAAAATAAACTTTTTGTTATTATTAATATTATTTCGTTTTATTCTCGTGGTAGCTGGTAATAATAATAATGTTTAGTAAAATCAGCGATATCGGGTACGAAATAATATTCTCGTTTAGGTACGATGTATATATACAGGGTGATTTATTAATCACACTCGCCTTATATTTGTATGCTTAAATTGTGCATATATTAAAATTCTGGTTTTTGAAAATTTTAAACAGACGTCTTTCCAAAGACCATAATATTATTTTCGAATTCTTGAGATTTTTTGTACCACTTGAGGATGATCTTGTGACGGTACAAACCTCTGTTTTTCAAATAGGACCCCCTCCCCCTTCCCTTTTTTTAGTTTTATAATTATAAAGCAGATATTTATTTATTTTTTGAGAATTTTGAAGTACCCAATGTACTAAATCAAAATTCGAGCGAGTATAGTTTTTGAGTTATATGACTTTGTGTACTAAGTATAATATTATGTCTAATAGACATTGGTAATTTTCTATCGTTAAGTAGATAATTAGATTATGGAGGTATAGACGATTTGAAAAAGTTAGTAATTACTATATTTATTTATTTATTTATTTATTTTTTATAAACGGACATGAGTCCTTAACAAATATTTGTGTGTATACATGGTAATAATAATACATTATATAGTTACAAGTTATAAATATAGACAAGAATATTAAAAGAGTAAATAACAACAAAGAAAGAAGTAGGGCGAGACATGCTAAACAAAATCAAAGGTAATGGAATTACCCGCAGCCATTAGGGTATTAGAAGGACAGTTCATCATATAATTTGTTTTATATGGGACGGGATGGAATATATCTATCAATTTAAATTATTCGCGATTCAAGTATGATAAATACTATATATGGTCTAACATTACAAAATGTAGTTTTTATAAAACCGTTTTTAAGGATTATCATCCTTATGGAATAGACATTTCAATACCTATTAGAAACTGCTCATTAGAATTTTTGTTTGGATGCATAAAAATTTGTAAGAAAACCGTCTGCTAAAAAAATTGCAGTAAAGAATGGAAGGGTTCTCGTTTGAAAACGGGAGTGAGCATTCTTAAAAAATAACCCTTTTTATTAATATAACTTATAGGTGTACACGGCAAACGAGTTGCGTAATCAAACGATTCAAATAACAGCTGATTGAATATGATATTCTGTCGTATTATCACTTGAGTATAATTTTATAATCCGGTTATAAACCGGTGATTCTTAACAAGTGGTCCATCTACACCTCTGAGGGTCTGAGGTCCAAAGATTGGATGAGAATATATTTTTTTTTTAAATTAACACAAAAACAAATAAACCATTAGAAACCGAACAATATTTAGAAACTGAATGTTTATATAGTGAACTTTATTTAATGTATAAATTGTATTACTTTCGTGAATTCGAGCATAGGTAGTTCGTTCATATTTCGGTGTGAGAACACAGACCCGTATACTGCCACTCGAAGGAAAACAACGGGACAAATCGTGGTGAGACCGCAAACGTCAAACTGAAATTCGTATACATGTATCTTAAACTCGATTATTCACTACCTACCATATTGTATTGACTTAGTACATTTTAGAGATTAGTATTGAAATGATTAAAATCGAAAATGTACTGTTTATTTTCGTTGGGGGGGGGGGGGCGTCTGTTGTTATACTTTAAAAATCTGAATGTTCTTTAATTTAAACGTATGTGACAAAAACGTGTTACGCGTGCTTAATCACCCAATATAATATACTTTTCGATTATATTACGTTTATAAAAAATATCTCGTAATTAATCATGTGACGTAAGCACGACGCGTAGCAGGCATAGATATTATAAGAATGGATAGGACATGCCTGTACCAGTTCCATGTGGGGCCGTGTGCCTTTTTTGGGGAAGAGAGAACGTAAAGAGAGAAAGACGATATGGGGCTTTTTAAGGTTATGTGCAAAACTATTTTATTAAATAATAACGATAACATGATAGTCAGTTATATTTAGATATTTGTCAGTTTGTATTTTTTCTTTATTGTGCCACTTGTGCCTGGAAAATTACTCTGAACTATGTTAAATATTTAAAATATTTAAAATATTTATTTTTATTTATCAATTATCATATCAATATTTGCCCCATATAACATTAAAAATAATATCACTTAAGTTTCATGTGATAAGTTCTTACTTCTTATGTCCTATCCATTCTTATATTATCTATGGTAGCAGGTACTATGGTATAATATACGAAAGTAGTAATGCAATAAAATTTTTCGAAAATATAGTTCTTAACTACATACCGAGTGATTAGTATAATTATCATTGATTTATCACTCATTATTTCAAAAAGTATAAATGTTTTTAAAAAATAAATTTACTTTATGTATAGTCTTAAAAAACGACACTTTTTAAAAATATAAATATCCTTAACATTTTCGAAATTTATTACTTTTTTAAACGACAACATACAGTTTTAATTTCATATTTCAAAGCAGAATATTTTTCTTAGTATTTCGATGCATAAAAATCCAATTTAGTAGTTTATGAGTTACAACTTACAAGTATTCAAAGTTTAGATGAGCGGGGGGGACGCCGCAAAATGTTGGTCCACTCCTCCGCTCATTTAAACTTTAAATACTCATAACTCATAAGCTACTCATCGTAAATTTGTTTGTTATGTATCAAAATAGTGAGAAAAATATTCTGCTTTCGAAGATGTAATTAAAACTGTGTATTGTAATTCAAAAAAATTATAAACACAAAAAAATGTTAAGGATATAACTTTGACGACTTGAGACCACGTAAAAAATATATTTTCAAAAACATTGATACTTTTTGAACAACGAGTGTCCTCACCAGGAAATCAAAAAATCACCGGCAAATCGGAAATAAATCGGTATTCACACTTGAAAATTCAAAAATCAAAAATTTGAATACTTCAAAATGCACGAAAAAAATGGGCGGGAGTACTGAAAAAATTGACCTGCATACCGTTTCTCCAGTAGTTGTCGACGAATAATTATTTCACGATTAACTGGCCCACTGCAGGCCGCGGTTCTAATCTGCAGGTTGAAACACGCCTAGTCCGGTCGGTTTGACGAACGATCGCAGTAAAAACACTAAGGCCGAAAATCAACCTGAGCTGACTAGGCGGTTGAAGTAAGAAATATTCCACTATATGGTGTAATATTTCACAAAAACGTCAAACATCGACATTTTTGTAACACAAATAAAAACATAATTTATTTATTTTTTTAACACAACGTTTAGTGTTCTAAATATTCTAATGTTAGAATTCAGTAGGTATACAATATGCATGTATACTATTGTATACCCACTTGTATCATTTAAACATTAACATGTTTAAAAATTTTGAATACTATTTTAAATGTATAACACCAAAGGTTAGGTATACAGTTATAAAGGTGATTTATGACAGTTATATGTAAATATAAAACAAAATAAAACAAAATTTATTAAAATACTGAAATATTTCATTTTTTCTAAATTCCACGACATTTTCAAACACTAATCAAACTAGTGAGAAAAATATTCTGCTTTCGAAGCTGAAATTAAAATTGTGTGTTGTAATTCAAAAAAAATAAAAACTCAAAAAAATTATAAGGATAAAAATATTTAAATATATAATTTTTCAATAAACGCGTTATTTCGTGACGACTTGAGACCATTCGAAAAATATGTTTTCAAAAAGACATTGAAATTTTTTTAACAACGTTCGCGAGCGTCTTATATACGTCAAAATGAACCGCGGCTCTAATCTGCAGGTTTGAAACACGTCTATTATAGTCAAACGATTCCGGTCGGTTTGTCGAGCGGTAAGAACACGGTTTTCCACAAGGTGGAAAATCGAACTAAGCAGACTTAGGCAGTCGGGTCGGGTTATTATAATGTTGAATAGAGATATAGGGCCGCAGATATCCAAACCGCCGACTAGGTGCGCGCGTGGGTATTATATTACAATATTAATTCCGGCGGGGCCCGATCGATAGATTTCACTGATTTTGACACGGGCACTACGGGACCTTTGTGCAAAACCATATTGATATGTCAATTATTACAACATTATAATATAATTATGTTTCAACGCGACCGTTCCGGTAGTGTATACAGGGTGATTATTTTATCATTGAACACTCAATATTTCAAAATATTGTTTTATATAGTTTCAAGTCGTTTACAAAACAACGTTTTCATTAAAATAATTTTTCAAGTATTTTACTTTTTTGAATGACAACATAAAGTTTTAATTTCATATCCCAAAGCAGACTATTTTTCTAAGTATAATTTTGATACATAAAAATTGAATTTAGGGCGGGTAGTTTATGACTTATAAGTCATAAGTAGGTATTTAAAGTCTTGACGATCGGAGTGGAGTGGTACGGTTGTACCACCCAAAATATCGGTCTACATATCCACTCATCTAAACTTTAAATACTTATAGAAAATATAATGTCCGAAATTTGATTTTTATAAATCTAAATACTCCAAAAAAAAATTCTGCTTCAGAATTTGAAATAAATAATGTATGTTGTAAATTAAAAGTGTATAAACTTTAAAAAAAAAAAAACGATAACGATAAAAAAATTATAAAAAAATGTTAGTAATTGTTTCCCAAGAGGTGTAGTCGTTTCGGAATGACTTGAAACTATATGGTAAAATAAATATTTTGAAAAACGTTTGTGTTTTCCGAAATAATGAGTGCGCCTTACGTTCAGCTACTTCGCACGTAGTTATAAACAGATGGGCTAAGACTTAAGTAGTGCTGCATAGTAGTACTAATATTACGTTCAAATACTTCAGTTGTATTGTAGGTACACATAATTTAGGACACAGAATAATCTTATAATACGACACTCGACTCCACGACACCCCAGACTTGGTGCACGCTTCCGAAGCAAATAGTCTCATTTTTCGTGACCGGTTTCCGGGCCACTTTATTAGTATTTCGTGTAATGTACTTGACGTAGATAAATTTGTTTTTTGTACATTTTATACCTAAAATCGTACGATTTTGGTCACGCGGCGTTATAGATAGGCAAATCAGTTACGCCAATGTTGTGAATATTAATACTTCCGACACTCATAATATACAGTCACCCGGAGATCATTTATCTATTCATTTTTTAGGTTGTGCGGTCGTTCGTAAGTTAGTCAAATGTCTATTGTTTCAATAGGAATCAAACGAATGTGAATATGAACTTAAATCAAAATATATAGGTAGTACGAATTAGACGTAGGGCCGACATAAATATTGAATAAAACATAATATTTATCAACTATAAATAGTCTCGTTGTAAAATTGTGGGAACAACTCAAACAATAAAAAAAAACCAATTAATGTAGGAAAACGGGTATACACTCAACATTTAAACTGAAGAAAAAATATTGAGCTTTTAACAATAGATAAAAATGCACATTTATTACCTCGATAAATTTATTTTGTATTTCCTATATTATTATATTCAATAGAATAATATTAAAATGGTTTAATGGTAATACCAAGTGCACGGATTTAAATATGTATTTTATCTATGTAGGTTAAAATACATCATATAGCCATATAATTTCGAGCGACTTATTTGATAGAAAATCAATATGAGAAATTGTAAAATTTTAATAATTTTCAAACTTTTAAAAAATGTACAATCTCCACACTCATACATATATTATATTACTATATTAAAATTGTTAATTAGAAGAAAATATGGAACTTAAATGTTTTTACAAATATAATTTTTGAGACAACAAAAATTAAAATCGAATACTTGTGAACAATATACAATAATTACTTTTATTAAAATCTAACCCTCGTACCAGAATCAATAACAAATATGTTTCATTTATTATTTATGAATACGCCTCTGTTTCTGAAAAAAACTATTACATTTTATAATTTTTAAAGTACATTACAAATAAAATTGTTTACAAAATATTTTATTAATGGATTAAGAGATTGTATTAGAAAGCGTTTAATTAATATAAATATAAATATTATAAACTAAGAAGTATGTACATTTTTAGTTTTTGTACTTTGTACTTTTTTTTCCAAAACTTATTACGGAGAAAAAAATGTAGACACCAATACCACTGTGAGTACGCATTAGTGAATAGTAACTAAAGAATTGACGGTTTCAAGTTAAACATACAGGGTGATTTATTAAGCGTAAAACACTCATTATCTCAATCAATATCAATCATATCAATGTTTTTGAAATTATTTTTTTACATAGTTTCAAGTTGTTAAAAAAACAACATTTTTATTAAAAAATTATATTTTTAAATATTTTTTATCCTTATAATTTTTTAAGTTTTTTACTTTTTTGAGTGACAGCATAGAGTTTTAATTACATTTTCCAAAGCAGAATATTTTTCTAAGTATTTTAATACATAAATATCGAATTTAGGACGAGTAGTTTATGAGTTATAAGTATTTAAGGTTTAGACAAGCGGAGTAGTGGACACACATTTGCGGGGTAACCCCATACCACTCCCCTCCACCAATCTTTACTTTAAATGCTTACACCTCATAGACTACTCGCCCTAAATTAGATTTTTATGAATCAAAATAGGTACTTAGAAAAATATTCTGCTTTGGAATATGAATTTAAAACTCTATGCTGTCATTCAAAAAAGTAAAAAACTTAAAAAAAATTATATAGATAAAAAATATTTAAAAATATAATTTTTTAATAAGAACATAGTTTTTTTAACAACTTGAAACTATGTAAAAAAATATTTTCAAAAACATTAATACTTTTTGAGATAATGAGTGTTTTACGCTTTATGAATCACCCTGTAAAATTATGTTTTCTTATGGTAAAAATAGCATTCTTTCCAATGCGCTATAGTCAGTGGTGTTGTGAAGGGTACACCCACCTTCTAATTTTATATTTATGCTTGTACCCTTAACGAAAATCGCGATACGCAGGTTAGGCGTAACCCCCCCCCCCCCCTTAAAAAATGTTATTTTTGACAATGATTAAGGCGTGTAGCCAAAAACTTTTTAGGACTTAAATTCAAATCATGTCTAAGTGCGCATTATTTTTTCGAAATTACTGAAATGTACAAACATAGGTTTAAAATGTACAAAGATATGTACCTACTACAATCTACATAATATATATTATATATAATTATAATTATTGTAGTTCTCAATTTTGGTTCGGGAAATTTGCTATTTTTTTTAATTTTTATCGAATACCAATTTTACTCGAGTATAATGAGTATACCATACTAATTTGTAAACATTACAATAAATACAAATTATTTATAAATGTTTTTTTAGATTTGAATTATATTTACTAAAAGGACTACATTTAAAATACAATATTAATTTTTTTATTTTTAGTTATTTCGTTTTTACTTTTACATTCTAATAGTTATTTTGAAGTAAATATTAAAATACAATAGTGTACGGTTATTAGAAAAAGGCTGTTTAATTAATGAAAACAAATTGCAATAGTATACAAACGTTATACACTTTTAATAATAATATAACACCAAAATTTCAAAAATATTTTTTTATTTATCAATGATTTAAGATGATATTAAAAACGCGATTTTCTCGAAATCGTCAATTTTTGGATGCTACACTATAAATAATAATAGGTATGTGTTTATCGCAACGTTTACCCGCCGAAAACGTCTGATATGAAAAACATTGTATCCACTACCCGAACTACATTAAAATTGTTTTTCGTGTCAATTCGTGTAACCGGTAACCGGTAACCGATTAGTATAATATTCAAATGCACCGATACTGTCCCTATCATAACAATAAATGTGTGTGCGTGTTGTGCGCAGAGCTGTTGGAACTGCGGCCGGAAGGCGAACGAGACGTGCAGCGGGTGCAACACGGCGCAGTATTGCAGTTCGTTCTGTCAGCACAAGGACTGGGAGACGCACCACCAGACGTGTTGCGTGCACTCGGCCGCGGCGGCCACCGCGGCCACCGTCGACGCGGCCTCGTCGCCCGGCAAGAGACACCACCATCAGCAGCAGCAGCCGCCGCCGCCGCCGCCGCCGTCGTCATCGTCATCGTCGTCAGCCGCAGTCGCGGCCGCTTCGTCGTCGGCGGCAGACGATCTGTCCGCAAACCGAGCGCAATCGGTGGTGGCCGCCGCCGCCACGCCGTCGTTGTCGTCGTCGTCGCTTAAGGCAGACGAACATGCGTCGGCCGCCACTGCCACTGTAGCGGCGCCGGCGGCGACCGCGACGAACGCCGCCACGACCACTTCGACCACTAACACGACGACGACCACCGCGGCCGCCGGATCGAAACAACAACAACAACAACAATAGCAACTCGGCGGCGGCGACGTGGACGACGACGACGGCGACGACGACTGCGGCCCAGCCGCCGGACCCGCCTCCTCCCGTCGCCGTCACCGACGCCGCCACCACCATCACCGCCAAAACCTGCACCGCAGACGAGTCGAAGCGGGCCTTCTGGCCTGCAGCACCGCCGGCCTCGTACCGCGCGGGGAATACTACCTGCAGTAGGGGCGATGGAACCACGACCGGGGTTTAGAAACCACTAACTAGGTATATATATAAGATTATGTTATAACCAAGATTTCCGAGAAGAAAACTTCGATGCGTTAGGTTGGTGTGTATAGTTTTCCGCACCGACTGGTAGTCCGAGTCCGAGTCCGATACGGGCCCGCCAGTACGTTTCGCCGGTGAACCGCTGCGCGTCGAAACTTTTCGAACCGATGCGCATCGGTGCGCTCCAATTATTTCTCACGCGAAAATCATGGTTATTTACGCAGCACGCTCGCCGAACCCATAAATCAGGGCTTTCGCGTACTCCGCTCTCTCCGACAGTCTGACGGATGATTTATAAATGTGATATCCAGTGGCGTCTGTAGGGGGGGGGGGGGAGGCCCCCTAGGCCAGAGCCCATAGCGAAATTGCACGTTCAATTGAAGCATTTAATGTATATAATATCTACACTGTTTACAGTTTTTTACCATGATTAATTTAGCCGGTTGATTTTGAAATCGTTTTTGAGGAATCAACGAGGAAATGATTGTCAGGACTCGCTCTGACGACTTTGAATGTTAAATTCACTGTAACATAAAATTAAAAAATATATATATATATATATGAAATCGTCAAATTTTTTTTTAAAAAGATTTGAAAAATAATTAATCTAGCATAATAATCATAAAATTGAATTGCGCGATTTTTATCTGTATTATTTATGTCATAATATTATAACCACCCAGCTCTCTAAAATATGTATAGTTATGGCTATGTTAGTCGTGCTATGCTTGACTAGTGATAAATTGCCAAAATTGGCCCAATAATTTGTACACGCGCCACTGGTGATGTCTATAGCGCAGTGGAGTTATTGCATTAAAAACTGAACTAAATTGATTGCATTACCTATTGCATTAAAATGTATTAAAAACCGCATCGAAAAAAAATGATTGTAATCGATAAAATCAAATGACATATTAATAAATAGGGCTAGGATTTATGTGCAATAAAAAATTGTAAAATATGCATTTTACTTGCCAAAAATATGCAAAAACGAGTTTTTAATTTACTATTTTACCGTCTGTTTTAAAAACGTCACTGGAAAATTCTTCGACAAAACGATGTAACTTGACACTTTCACTCTGAACTCTTGGCATTTTATAAAACTTAAATTGTTAAGTATAAATGTCCGCACATTCACGCAACACACGACATACTAATGAAATAATGTTGTGCTGTCTCACTGTATAACAATTATGTGTATAAGTAATTCTATCAGTCGTCCGATCAAAATAAGATTAGATAGGTAGTATTTATACTTACGAAAATTCAACGGATAAACCAAAACTATCGATCTCGTGAAATAAACACCGTTTAAAATTCACGATAACTTATAATAATTTACAAATTTGAGTAAAAAAAAAATCAAATTCTCAAAAACCCACGAATATGCAATTACACGCGCTATATGTTCAAAATATGCAGAAAAAAATTTGTTCTATTCGAACGAGGATAAGCCGTGATCGTGGACGAATCCGGCAACCAATCAATTTGGACTTAAGGAAAAACACATGCAAATGCATATAAGTCCTAGCCCTATTAATAAATAAATAATAATATCAAAATTGAATACGTATGAATATTATTACTGATGGTATATTTTATTGAGGGACAAGTTTTTGTCTCAACGACCCAAATGCGATAATCGCTCTATGCAGTTGTGTAATTGCGGGGGGGAGGGGGCAAGGGGCACTTTCCCCCCCCAGAAATGTTTGTGGGGGCAAAAATATCATTTTGCCCCTCCAAATAATCCACATTTAAAAAGTATTCTTAACAACACCGTTAACATAATAATATTAAAATATTTTTTTCCTCAAATCACTTTATAAAAGTTTATATCTATTTTAGGTTTCTCTTGTTGAATAATAATTATGTTGACGTGGGTGTTGTCAGTGTTACTGTTATTGCAACAATCGCATTATTCGTGACTATTATTATCCGTGATTTGTGAACACTTTATTATCTTGAAATCGCGATTATGACTATACAGGAACGGCCGAACGGGAGGTTAATCTTTTCCCCCCCCCCCTCCCTAGATTTTTATCCAGTTACGCCACTGGCTCTATAGAAATATAACAGCTATATTATAATAATCGCTCTATAGAAATATTAATTAAATAATAAGTATTACAACAATTATAGACATTTGTTTACTGCTACGTTTACCAACTTTTATAATATATTAAGTTATATTATAAACTTAAATGTAAACGAAAATCATGAAAAATAGTTGAAATTACAGTAAAATTAAAAAATTCACCAAAATTGCATTCGTTGCGATATAATTTTTTTTTTTTTTGTTTAAATTAAGGGTTTAACGAAACATATTTTAAGCCCATTCAGCAATAAATGTAAGCATATACAAAAAAAAAACATTCAAATGCAACAACTTCACTGCCCTAAATTGATATCATTCAAATACTGTCCTGCAGGCCTAAGGTAGATATTAAGCTGAAACGATTTTGGATTGATTGAAAAAAAATTAAAACCTTTTCGATTTTTATCGCTTGAAGTTTTTTCTCAGTTTTATATATCTGGAATATTATTGTATTATATTATTATGGAACTTATTCATTTAGTTGTGGTGAATTCCACTCGTATCGCTTTTAACGAACATAACTCGGGTAATGGGTATATATGTAACAGGAAGTGTAACAAGTATACCTGACAATAATTAAATAACTTTTGTTCTAATCAAACACTTTTTATATTTATAATTTATTGACAATTGTGTTCCATGTATAATATAACATTTTTTACTATCATTTTTTAATACAGAAAAAAAAATTAAAAACTGAATAAATTTTTTTTTGAAAATTCAAAATAATATTTAGTAAAATAGTAAATTTGTGAATCTAATTTTTAGAAAACTGAATCGTAAAAATATTTATGTAGGACAAGTGGTCTATTTTTTATGATTGTATAAAAAAAAACGTCAAAATATTTTGAAGTAAGACTCGTCAATTTGAAAAGTAATAACTTTCTTAAAAAAAATTACAAGTCCCCGGGTACCTATTAAAAAATTCTCATAAAATATTTTTAAAAAAGTTTATACTTTTTGAATTTAACATTTTTTTCACAACTGGATCAACACTTCATTTAGTAAAAATAATGAGATTTCAAAAAAAAACTACTCGCATGGCTTGAAATAAATGATTTTACAGTTATAATTTTTCTAAAAACCAGATTTATAAATCGGTTATTTTGAATTATTCAAAAGAAATTTAACTCAGAATTTATATTTTTACCATCAGTATGGGAACTTACATATTATTATGTCCGTGTAGGAACTAACGTAGGTATGTAATCGTTCACGTGCTACCCTCGCGTAGGAACTTACTATTCCTCATTTACTTAGGTAGGTCATACTGTTTATTATTATTGTTAAAAACCTTCGACCGTTTAAACCTTAACCTTATCACTAGGTATACCTACACAATACGCAGATTTATAAAATCTTATATACTCGACGCGTCAGTGGCGTATACCACCACCTGGTATTATTTTACTATATGTATATAGGTAGATGTATAAAAATTTATAAAAATTTAAAAAAATATTTTGATACATTATGACGTATACTTACTAATGCAAACGATGTTTCTTATAAGACCGCGGCTCTCCCATTGTAAACATCTGTGTACGTTACTTCAATGCACAATAGCAATACGAATCACGCTCATCTGAATCGACTTTTTCATTTAATTTTCGAATGATCGACATTTAAAATTTCGTAGATTTTAAATATTCAAACAAAATGTATTCCTATATACAACTCCTGTTTAGGAACAACATTTTAAAAAAGCTGTCCGGTCGATCTCAAGTATAGACATTTTAACGAAATTCAAATCAGTTTTCAGAAGTCTTATCCAGTGTTCGGACTTATCTAGATAATTATTCGTTCATCTTTTATCTTTATCTAGATAAATATGAGTTAAGTTATCTTTTATATGTATCTAGATACATTCGAGTCGCATCATATTTATCTTTATCTATAGATAAGAAAAATACTTATCTAATCCGAACACTGGTCTTATCAGGTCCATCGATATGATGGACAAAATATTGGTACATTTTGGTTGAAATAACTGTTCGTTTGCCCTTAATTATTAAACTATATACAGTGGAACCTCTGTAATTCGAACGTTTATAAAGCAAATTTTCGATGCCTAACTCGATGATGGAATGTTTTGGCCTCTTCATTTCAATATGTAGGTATACATACAATTTTTTCTACGACTCAAACTGTTTTGCAACAACTTAAGTAACGACATTGTGGTTTCGGTTACTCAAACGGTTTCGTTTAAAATTGTTACCTACATTACAGGTAGGCATAGGTACTCTATAGACAATCATAGATCGATTTTCTAGGTGATAATAACAATTTAAAGAAAATTTGACGATTCCTGCAGTATAATATAGATGCGTAGGTATACGTAAACGGAAACTTGGTTATAAAATATATTAATAATCGAATATAAGTATATAATTCATAGTTAGCAGATGTAGTTCCTTGCAAGGGCGACATTTTACCCATCAAAGGTGGTTGTCACTGACCGGCTAGGTATATGAGTCTACAACATTTCAAGAGCCTATCCGACTCGACCATTATTATAAATACCTAATCTGTTAATATCGGTTTAAAGTGTTTATCGCACGATCGAGTAAATACGATTTATAAATTATCGATCGAATCGATCGATATTGTAATAATTGAAAGTCACGAAAGCATTAGTTTTGGAATATTTATATTATTTTCTGATTGCAGGCAATGAACTTCGTCAGCCAAACAAGTTACTTAAAATGACCAGAGTATAAAAAACGCAATATTATATGCCCTACAATATACAGTGGAACATCGACAATTCGAACGTCTACAACTTACAGGTCAAATCGTGGACGACTCGGAGGAATGCTTCGGCCCATCATGCGTTTCAATATGTACATACAATTTTTTCTCTAACTCGTGTTTACGAAAAAACGAATTTTTTTTTTTTGTCCCCTATACCCGATCCGAGTTATCGAGGTTTCACCGTACGCATGGAAAACCTCGACCGAGCAACAACTTCTTCTCGTGCTTTGTCGGTTTTAAAACCATATCGTAAATAAGAACAAACCGTTTCGAGCAGCATGTCTATTGAGTTTCTAAGCGAGGTAACCCGTACGACTAGAATGATTATTATTAAAAAAAAAAAAAACGAAAAACTTTATCGTAAAAATTATAATATTATTGTATATTATTTTATTTACTAAGATGTAGTACATAATATTATACCTGTAGAGCACAGATAAGCAGTCCTGTAAAGAATACTTTTAAAAAGTATTTGAGTAAATACTCAAATACATTTTTTTTAAAGTTATTTTTAGAGATACTACTCAAATACTTTAATTGTATAGTACCTATTTCAAAATAATACTCAAATACTTTTGGTTTTTAAAGTAAGTTCTTAATTATCGTAATATAGTCTACAGACCCAGTAGGTTCATAAACATTGTTATTTTATTTATTATTTATTCATTACATTACATTATTATTTATTACAAACCTTCGGGCTTTGGCTAACACAGAAATACAGAATATTAAATAAAACTATTATTCTATTATTTTAGTTGACAATAATATTTTTCCAAACAAATATTTCGAATAAAATGTCGAAATAAAAAACCAAAGTATTCAATACAAACGAGTATTTAATACAAAAAAAAATATTTGAAATACCATTCAAAATACTTCACGTTGAATGTATTTGAATAACTTTTTCTCAAATACTTTTACTCAAATACTTTACAGGGCTGCAGATAAGACGCACAACACATTATCTCGTGTCGTTGTTGTATCTGCCGGCATAACAGTGCATATATAGGACCACAGCGTATTATACAAATACCGTACAAATGTGTACAACAGTTAGATAATTCGTTTCGAAAAATAATATTACATGCCTGGACGCTCAGAGCTAGAGCCTAGAATTAAGTTGTCGCCACCTGTTTGTGAGCACAGCCACCGTACGAATAGACCGCATAACTGTTTGTATTGCTTCTCAAAATACGACTTCCCCGCAGCAGTAGTATTCCCTTCGAAAAAAATTCTACACCCAAGTCACCGTCATTATAGGTATATAAAATATCGTATATTGTAAGATAACATTTAAGTCAATAACACATTCACGCACTCTTGTCACATATACAGCTATATAATTATATACTATAGGCAAAGCCGGGCAAGTTAACAATTTTTTTTAACAAAGTTGAGTTAAATTTAAATTTACTCATATTTTTTTTCGTTAACTCGTTAATAAATAATAGTTTACTTTGAAAAAAAAAGTAACTTAACTTGGTTTAAAGTTAAAATTTTCTAATTTGCAAATATAAAAAATTCCAGACGTATAGTATGGTTCATTAGACAGTTTTTCTTTACGGTCAATTACTGGCCAAATTTAAAATGACACATCAAAGTAAAAACCTCATTCAAAAATTTGCATTATTCTTCATATGAAAATATTAACTTAACTTAGATAATTTTGATTAAAATTAACTTAAGGTTAACACGTTTATCTTAAAAAAATAACTTATTAAGTTAAAAGTTAATTTAAAAAAAAATTAACGAGTTAATTAACTTAATTAAAATTAACTTACGGAGATTCGATTCCGTGATTTTCTGCTTTTGTCTAACACACGCGCGACATAGATATTTCGAAAATTCAATTTAAAAAATGTAAAGATGTTTGTGTTGGTACAAAAAGTTTACTTTGCATCTCGGTCGGAGCACTTTTTCAATTTTAGCAAACTCTTGACGAGAATAAATGTTTTACATTTTATAAATTTATAAATTTTTAGTATTGAATATATTCAAAAATATCTAAAATATAAAAAATATGCTCCGACCGATGCAAAGTAGACTCGTTGACCAATTAAATCGTCTTTAAATTTTTTTAAATCGAACCAATAGAAGTACTTTAATTTTCGTCAATAGCTAAGGTCGTTTCGATGAAAAATTAATTGAGTTTGCAGGGGCCTTATCGTTGTGACTTGATTTTAACTTTTAACTCGTTAATGCCCAGCCCTGACTATAGGTGTATAATATATATACAATATTTACTACGAATGATATATTTATGTTAGGTATATTAATAATAGGTATATACCTATTTTCTTTTACTTAATTACGTATGATAATCTTTCCATTTTATGTCTCGGAATTAAGATTATAGCAATTATTGTGTTATTTCTATTATTATTATGTGTTATTACGATTATTACTTACCTATTACTATTATTATTATTATTATTATTATTATTATTATTATAGTTAGTCGTTGATCTCGTTTTTAAGCTTTTTTTTCTCACATTTGTCTATACAGAACAATAATACAATATAACGGCACCGTTATTTCAATAGTCTAGTCAATTTTGTTGCCGACCCGTTCGAAGCAACAAAGTGCGCACATCACATTGTTTTTTTTTTTTTTTTATCAATTCTGTAAATATAAAATATTACTATATTATATAGTTGTAAACATAATATAAACAATATTATGCAATTATTATTAGTGTTTATTACTAATAAAGGATATCGTCATTATTACATGGGCATATTATGTACCACCTACCTATATGTAGATAGGTCCACGAGTGTTTGGAAAGAACACAGATATAATAAACAGTAGCGTACGCAGGATATGAGTTCGGTTACGGTTTTATCTGAGTAAATAATTTGCATTATTTTTTATTTAACAGTTTTTATATAATTAATTGTGTAGTTATAGTCTCAAATTTAGTCTAAATTGATTTGTGTGTATCAAAATTGTGGCAAATAAGATTTTATTATAGAAAAAAGAAATTTCAGGGGGGGGGGGGTGTCAGAACCCTACCCCTGCGTACGCCACTGGATATATATATAATATTATTATTTAATCTGTGGGAAAGAACGTCGTTCATGCGTTCACGTTCAAGTGACAAGTGGCTCGTCGTTATAGCCGAATACAGTGACAAATTTAGGGAGGCTTAGAGGAGTAAATCCATTATAGCCGGAATAAAGTCATATCTCAAATGTAGCCATGTAGGTACCTAACAGTTTCACATGGGAAAAGTTATTTTAATTTTATTAATATAATATTATTGTAACTATTATAAAAATAAAATATAGTAGTTGTATCAATATTATAATATAAATATTATAAAGTTCAAGATCAAAGCACCTTGTTGTTAAATATCATAATAAGTTGTATTAATAAATATTACCTCAAAAGTACTACCTAAAAATTTTTTTAAGGTAAAGCTGCAAGTACCTAAAATGTATTAAATATTTAAGACATGCAATAATAACAAATATTTACATACCTACATATTATTTTGTATTTAGGAGTTATTGATCTTAAATGTTATAAGACAAGATATACATTTGAATGTTATAAATAATATTATTAATAATTATAATTATAACAAATTTTATTACATTTTATGTGACGTAAACCAAAAAATATTTTTTTTCTAGGCAGAAATAATTCCATAAGTCAAACTGAAATCAGATTTACAATAAAACAAAAAGTGAAATGGTACTTAAATTATTATTTTAAGCATATAAAAATAAACTGTACAATATTAAGAATAATATATAAGATTGAAATAAGAAAAATTAATTAAAAATCCTATTTTTAATAACTAAATTGCATTCAGTTATGAAGAAGAGAAAGACAGTTCTATATTAGCAATCCGCGCATCATTCTTGTAAGGGGCTCATTAGCAGCATAGATTGCGGTACATAGTGTTCGGTGAATACAGTTATACCGTGATAAAAAAGAAAGGACTTTGAATTTAAAACAACTTACTTAGTAATATGAGCTGACAGATTGTCTTTGCAAAGAATCGTTTTTCCTATGCAATTAAATACCATTTTTCAAATCTAACACATTACATATTGCAGTGACTTAGGTGCTCAATGATGAGGTAGGGACACTCAAAGCCTACTGTACAGTGTATACATCAGAGCAGTTACTTACTCTCCCGCTTTTTTTTTCAATTATAAAATCATATGGTCCCTAACATATTAGTATTTCTAATATCTGTGCACTATTAGATATTTTATGTTCAAATTATCAAAAAAACTTTAACATCTAAGTATCTAAAATTAAAATCTAGAATTCTTTAAAAAATGAAAAGCTAACATTATATTTTCCTGGTGTTGCAGTAATTACCACTCTAATATAATTTATTTTTTTATTTAAAAAAAAGGATTTCAATAATAAACTTTAATTGTAAGTTTCTTAAAAAAAATGTATAATGTACCTTAGTATGTATATAATATAGTTATTTTTTATTTATAGCTAATAACTTGAATCAAGGTTCATTGACATGGGTTGTCACCTATAATATATTTATTAATTCAAGCTTGTGGTTTTCCATTTATTTGTGTGATAATGAAAATCTATTGAAAAAAAGAAACTGCAACTCAAACTAGGTACTTCCCTCAACAATCATATTAAAATCATCATAACACAGATAATTTAAGTTCTAAAATTACTATTAAGTATTATTGGTAACAATAACCTAAGAAATAATACATTTTAAGGCAGTATGGGTAACAGAAACAATTGAGTAATGCATATTTTGGACATTGGACAGCACAGTTTGGATAATATATTATATAAAATTATTATTAAGCAAGACTGTAAGAGAATAGTTTCATTTTAATATTTTTATAAAACTAGGTATTTTATTATATTATATCAACCTACCGGCTACCACTAACTTACTCAGTTAATAGTTTTATTCAACTACTAATATTCACTAAATACTTTTAAAAATTGTTTGGCAATTGAAATTAATCAATTTTAAATTACTGATACAACAAATAGGGAACATTGAATTTAAACTGGTGTCAATTATGAAAATATGGCTCTATCAATCCCTTGTACATGCTGTGAACAATTAGAAATGGAGTTTATTGTTGCGATGTATTGTTGGAAATAGAGAGAGTACCTACTCTAATTGAGTGAAAAATAAACAATTTTTAATTCATTCTAATAAATACCTACGTATATTAATACCAAATACGTAAAAATAAAAACAAAAACAAATGAACCAATTAACAAAAAAATTAATATTTAAATATGTATTCAAACACACAAAAATTGCTTATTCGCTAATAATAAAAATATATAAAAATAAAAGGCAATAATAAGTTTAAAAAAAAATACAAAAATAAATAATGACAGTTAATTCATTATTATAATTAAATCCTTATATATATGAGAAGTAGTAATTTAGAGTGTGTGCGCAATATATACAAAAAGTAAATCTTATATGAGTAAAAATGAGATAAATACGTATATATTTGCTATTTTCACATTACTACAATATTAATGTTAATAATTAAATAATTATATTCTACATTTTTTTAAATAACCCATTGAAGAGAGTAAGTTGCATTCACTCTCGTTCCAGAGACAACCGTTTTCTTAACGTAGACCCAACATTGCACGTGACAGCGCAGTTTTGCGTTGATGCACGTCTCCTCGTCCCATGGGCACCCCTGGTGCCGTGCATGTTTGGGACAGTTCATCGCGGCGACGCTGCACGTCAACGCGTCCCATTGGCACCCGTTTTAGTTGGGTAATAAAGTAACTCTGTCTCACCGTTGTCCTCGGGGTCTGAGAACGCGGCCCATGGGCAGCCGTTGAACCATGCGTACTCTAGACAGTCCATTTGACCGCTAGACATCGCGTTGTCGCACGTGTAGTGGTCCCACGGGCAACCGTTGTCCCGTGCGAACACGAGACAGTCCATGTGACCTCCCGACGCGGCGTTACTGCAAGTCCGAGCATCCCAGGGACAACCGTTCTCCCAGGCGTACCGTAGACACTCCAGATTGCCCGATTTCGCAGCCATGTCACACGCCGAACCGTACGTCATGGTATCCGGATGTCCGATGGATATGTCACGGCTGTCCCACGGGACGCCGATCTCGCGGGCGAGTCTCAGACAGTCGATGTGTCCGTAAAACGCCGCCGTCTCGCATATCTTTTCGAACCTCTGGTCGCCGACGGGCAACGTCGATCTGCCGTACATTGTCCTCCTGTCGTCGTTCTCGTTTCGGTCTCTGTCGGCTTTCAACACTGCGAACAGCGACTCGCAACATCTGCGCAAATCGACGTCCGGCGCTTCTATCAGGTCAAACCTGGTACGCTCGGTCTTGTTGCAAGCGTGGTACGCCGTCTTCAACAGGCTAGGTAACTCGTACATATCCGACGACATGGCTGTCCGCTCCGAACGTACAGTGGAGTGCTTTCGTAGGTAAACGATAAATCGAACTCAATACAGATAGGTCGACTGTGACGATCAACTGCTCGCGATGAAAAATATGTTTCAAAAAATTCCACCCGAGAGCACGTTCTGAAAACCCGTGGAACAGACTCTATAGTGTAACGTATAGTGTGACGCACAAACAAGTACAAGTACAAAGTTCAAACAGCTCGAAAAATTTATGACGCCGACAAAATGGCCGAAATTCTCTTATCTAAGAGTTGAATTACTGGTAACCATAGATAATATAAGAATCTTATATTATCTTTGCTGGTAACCGTTTGAAAATTCGTGGTAATAGAATAATGTCGTCGAGTAGGTGATAATGATAAGGATTTGTGATAATGATTATGATAGGGCTTGGCGGCTTTGCGAGAATGTTAATATTTTTAACCTCTCGTTGACGGTGCTCTGTCCCGTGTCCCGTCTCATGATGTCCGCCGTCCGGTGCCTTTTCGTTTGTCACCTCGTGTGGAATTCGACGTACGTTCAACTGAGTCACCTAGGTAGGCAGTCCGAGTGCGTCGATCACGCACAATATTCAACGGTGTATCACGTATGTATTGCAGATATGTAATTTAGTTTAAATGTTACAGGAATCAGGAATAGTTTAAATGTTACAGCCATGACATCAACAAATGCCTACATGGATCGTACGCGGTCACTCCCTGCATATGCGTTCAAAAATCAGCGTGTCGAGTCGTGTATTGATAGGTATGATATTGTTCACATAATAAACGAAAGGAAAAATTATGTCTGCATAAAAACGTATAACAATGCTATTCGGTAATGACCCATAATGATATATTAATTATGTTTGCGCACAGGTTTTGTGACCGGTGACTGCCGTGTTTCATTTGACATTTGGACGTCCACAGATTAAGTAACTATTTTTTATTGCTTATTACACCTTGTTATACTGGCCTCATCTCCCGTGTTTTGTAATTATTTATTTATTTTCAAATTATATACCATTGAATACTATTAATCTTTATGAATAATTACTGCCATAACAACAAATGATTATTATTATGACTATTGTGGAAACTAGTTTCTAAGTAAAGCTAATAATTTCTGCCAATTTATTTTTTCGCCATTGTTCTTAACTTGTCAAAAATTTTTATTTTAGTACATAAGTTAGAGGTCAGATCTGTAGCGATACGCGACGATAATATAGTCACTATGTTATCATTTATCTGTTTTTATTTTTATTACTAAACAGTAAACACGTAATATTACAGGCATAATTTTAGTGGCTGCTACTTTACGACCAGACACAATGTATGGATACATGGATCGTACGCGGTCACTCCCTGCATATGCGTTCAAAAATCAGCGTGTCGAGTCGTGTATTGATAGGTATGATATTGTTCACATAATATCCGAAAGGAAAAATTATGTCTGCATAAAAACGTATAATAATGCTATTCGGTAATGACCCATAATGATATATTAATTATATTTGCGCACAGGTTTTGTGACCGGTGACTGCCGTGTTTCATTTGACATTTGGACGTCCACAGATTAAGTAAATATTTTTTATTATCTATATTATCATTTATCATTTTTTTATGATTATTACTAAACATTAAACACGTAATATTACAGGCATAATTTTAGTGGCTGCTACTTTACGACCAGACACAATGTATGGCCAGACTAATTTATTGCTGGGTACACCCTAACTGGCAATATGTGGCTTTTAAATTAAATGACAAAAGTATTTTCGCTTGTAGTGAATAAGCTACAAAGAACATGTCATATCAAGGGTTCAAGATGGAGAATATGAAATCATCACCAAACTATATATACAAGTAATTTTATACAATAAACCTTTATATTTCAATAATAGTGTCACTTACCAATGTTTTAGGATATTTTAGGTACAAAGTTGAACCACTATTAATTTCAATAATATTATTAACACCCTACCTATCAATGTCATTAATTTATCCATGAGTTTGTCTTCCTTTATCAAAAAAAAAAATTGTCTACAAGAAACTTAAATTAAATTTTTATAAGCGTCTGAAATTTATATTTATACAACATTTGATATTCACTCGATTTCTCATGTAACGATTTTCTTATTTTATTGTAATTAAAAAACAAATGACTGTAGATACTTGAAAATTTCACTGAATGTTTATATTAGCATTTTCTATACACGGTAAAATTTTGAAAATATTTTGACTTTTTTTGAGCTGTTTACGGACATTGTCAGTTTTAAATTTTTTTAGTTTTTTTTTCTATAAATATCAATAAATTTTTATTTATTGGGTAAAAAAGCGTGAAATTTTAATATAAGGCTCCTGATATATCGTTTTAATAGCAGTTGAAAAATATTAAAAATACATAGGCACAATTTTTTTTTATAAGCATTTAAAGTTCAAATTTTAATTTATTAATTATTTTGTAGTTAGAAATATATTAAATGTTTAACTTTTATGGCTAAGGTTTGAAAATTTAAAACAAGGCTCCACGTAAATAGGTTATATATAAATTATTTTATTCACAATAATATCATCAAATATACTTGGTAATATCATAGGCTGACTGACCGTTTTCGCTCAGAATCATTTTTCTTATACAATGATATTATATCATTGAATTCAAATTTAACACCATCCATTACAGTGACCCATTTGTAACCTACTGCACAGCAGAGTGACATCCACTTATCCACCTTTTTCAATAATTAAATTGTATTATTCTATCATATTTGTAAACAAATGATTATTATTATGACTATTGTGGAAACTAGTTTCTAAGTAGAACTAATAATTTCTGCCAATTTATATTTTGGTACATAAGTTAGAGGTCAGGTCTGTAGCGATACGCGACTATATAGTCACTATATTATCATTTATCTGTTTTTATGATTATTACTAAACAGTAAACACGTAATATTACAGGCATAATTTTAGTGGCTGCTACTTTACGACCAGACACAATGTATGTATGGATAAATGGATCGTACGCGGTCACTCCCTGCATATGCGTTCAAAAATCAGCGTGTTGAGTCGTGTATTGATAGGTATGATATTGTTCACATAATATCCGAAAGGAAAAATTATGTCTGCATAAAAACGTATAATAATGCTATTCGGTAATGACCCATAATGATATATTAATTATATTTGCGCACAGGTTTTGTGACCGGTGACTGCCGTGTTTCATTTGACATTTGGACGTCCACAGATTAAGTAAATATTTTTTATTATCTATATTATCATTTATCATTTTTTTATGATTATTACTAAACATTAAACACGTAATATTACAGGCATAATTTTAGTGGCTGCTACTTTACGACCAGACACAATGTATGGATATATGTATGGATACATGGATCGTACGCGGTCACTCCCTGCATATGCGTTCAAAAATCAGTGTGTCGAGTCGTGTATTGATAGGTATGATATTGTTCACATAATATCCGAAAGGAAAAATTATGTCTGCATAAAAACGTATAATAATGCTATTCGGTAATGACCCATAATGATATATTAATTATAGTTGAGCACAGGTTTTGTGACCGGTGACTGCCGTGTTTCATTTGACATTTGGACGTCCACAGATTAAGTAAATATTTTTTATTATCTATATTATCATTTATCATTTTTTTATGATTATTACTAAACATTAAACACGTAATATTACAGGCATAATTTTAGTGGCTGCTACTTTACGACCAGACACAATGTATGGATATATGTATGGATACATGGATCGTACGCGGTCACTCCCTGCATATGCGTTCAAAAATCAGTGTGTCGAGTCGTGTATTGATAGGTATGATATTGTTCACATAATATCCGAAAGGAAAAATTATGTCTGCATAAAAACGTATAATAATGCTATTCGGTAATGACCCATAATGATATATTAATTATAGTTGAGCACAGGTTTTGTGACCGGTGACTGCCGTGTTTCATTTGACATTTGGATGTCCACAGATAGTGGATATATAAGTAAATATTTTTTATTATCTATATTATCATTTGTCAGTTTTTATGATTATTACTAAACAGTAAACACATAATATTACAGGCATAATTTTAGTGGCTGCTACTTTACGACCAGACACAATGTATGGCCTGACTAATTTATTGCTGGGTACCCCCTAACTGGCAATTTGTGGCTTTTAAATTAAACACCATACATTACAGTGACCCACTTGTAACCTACTGCACAGCAGTGCGACATCCAGTTATCCACCTTTTTCAATAATTAAATTATATTATTCTATCATATTTGTAATCAAGTGATTACTAATCAGTATCATAAACCACAATTTAAGATACCTAGTATACTCAAATATTTTCGGAGCATTCCATCCAAAAATGTGATATTTTGGAGTTACCTACTTTCGTATAATCGTATATGTACCTACAACCTACTTAAATATTATGTAATAAGTACCAAATAACTAAAAAGTAACTATTCTAGAACTATACTATATAATTCCTTACCCATCATCTAAAATATAAATTATTTAAATTGTTCATAATAGTTACAAGTAATAAAATAATTAAAACCATTAATTTTCCCCTTCTAATAACACAATAAACAAACAGTAAATATTAAAAATGTTAAGTGCTTATTTTTGCATATATTATTTAAATATAAAATGTATTATAAATGTGCTATTTACGTATATTATTGATATTAATCATTATCATTGATATTTGGTTTGAATATATTATTGCTATTCATCATCTTATTCAATAAATGTTAAACAATATTATTTAATGAAGTTTTGATTGTAGATATCAGTTTTGACCTGTATTAGGTATATTCATTTTGTTTTGTTTTAAAAGAAAATATTTTATAATTATTATGGTTTAGAATCTATCTTATTTGTATTTTGAAGGATTTTATTTTTATTAGTTTTTAGTTTTTAATGTTTTTTCTTTTATATATAGCTTGTGCAATCCGCCATCTAATAATAACGTGCCCTGAGAAGGTCTCCATTGGAATAGGACAGCGTCTGAACGATCGGTGTGTAACAATTTTTTTTTTCTATTTTAATTATTTCTAATATACATGGGATAACACGAAGACCTAGCAGATAAAATAACTTGTTCTAATCAATATTTTTAAATTATTTTTTATTTATATAATTATTAAATCCTTAAGTTGCAATAGTTTTTTATTTTTTAACAATGAAAATTCAAAAAAGCCAATTTGTAAATCTGTTTATAAGAACAACTTTGATGATTAAAACGTTTATCTATGTCAAGTAGCTTATTTTTTAGAATTTTTTAAATCAATATTTTTTTGAATAAATTAATATAGAACATAATAACTTTTTTTAAAATATTTTTTTGGGGAATTTCTCGTCATGAGTATATTTTTTAAACTATTTATTAACCATATAATTTTCATAATTTTTGTCATACGTTTAAGATAATGTCATTGCAGTATTTGTTTTCTCCTAATGACCCTTGCGCTCTCGGTAGATCCCGGAAGGTATATTGGGTGTTACTCATATAGATACCTACTGACCTTCCACAGATCTGGCTGCAAAATATCTTTTATTGAATTTCAAGTGAATCGGACTGATAGTTTTTAAGATTACAATGCGGAAAAACAGCCAGTCATTTTTATTTATATAGATTATAGATAGATGGGTAGATTATTATAATTGATTAATTTTTAATTATTAATTTATTAAATTATAAACTTACTGCATACATGATGGTTTAGGGCCTCAAATGTGCATCTTTTTTACTAATATTTGTATTTATGATAATAATTTAAAATTATTTTTTGATTAATGTTTATATTATTTTTTTTTCTAGCTTGGGATTACATTTTGAACAAGAATAGCATTATTATTGACTATGTCATGAACTATATGAACATGCAATTTTTTCACGGATAAACCTGATAAAGATGACTTAACCTTTCATGTGTTCTAAATTTTAAATATTTCATTTGACATTTTTCAATTGTAATTTCAAAATTGAAAATTTCACTCTTATTGATATTTGATTAATGTATTTATGAAAAATGTGGGCATGTGGGTGTCTGTCTGCTGTACATTAGGTTACAAGGAATGATATTATTGTGAATAAAGTAATTTATATTTAATCTATTTACGTGAAAACTTGTTTTAAATTTTCGATCCTTAGCTATAAAAGTTGAACATTTTATAAATTTTCAACTACAAAATAATTATTAAATTTTGTCAAAATTCGAACTTTCAATGCTTATAAAAAAATGTGTACCTATGTATTTTTAATATTTTTCAATTGCTAATGTACTACTACATCAGGAGCCTTGCATTAAATTTTCACCCTTTTTTTACCCAACAAATAAAATTTTATTGATATTTATAGAAAAAAAAAACTAAAAAAATTGATAACTGACAATGTTCATGTCTCTATTGAAAACTACTGGTAAATGTTTACTTTTGACCCCCCAAAGTACCAACTAGATTCACTTTCCTATCAAAAAAGTAATTGTTGAAGAAAATCTTTTCATGGCATTTTTACTGTCCTAAAAGGTGATGACTATAGGGCCCGGATTTAAATGCACTTAAAACCATACAAATAATATGCTCTAGAAAATAGCTAAAAATGCCATATATTTTTTTTTAAACAAACATTTATTTATAAATAAAATATAATTGTTATTTATTAATTTATTATTTTATTAAAAAAATTAAACATTTTAAATATTGACTGCTGTGATGTTGACACGCATATGTATTGGCTGTTTTATGGGAAATATTATTCATTATAAACATACCAAAATATATGTTAACATGTATGTAAATTTAACATTCTAAGTAAACCTATTGTACTAACTACATTTTGAGCATTGCATTGAAAAAAAAAATTGATAATGTGTATGGAAAAACCTGATAAACCATCTTAAATATCAAGAAAATAATTTATCTTAAGATAATATTTTGAATGGCTAAATTGTATATCTGTATTGAACAAATATGCATTAAAAACCAACAAAATGACCCAATAATGCTAAAAATGCTCTAAAAATGAAAAAAACTTCGAAATATGCAAATAAAAGACAAAATAGAATATGTAGCTTTCAAACCCTCGTTACATGATACGAATTATGTACTTAGAAAGCATAGTGTATGATCAACTAAAATAATATGCACTTTGCATTAAAATCCGTGCCCTAATGATGACAGACACAAAAATAAAAAAAACACATAAAATCAATACATTCATCGCTTTGCTCAGAATATAAAATTCTGTCAAAATTTGTAGTACAAAGAGAGAAAACACTGACATATTTTTAACAAAGTTTTAATTTTTTAGGCAGTAAAATTTTGCTGAGCAAGAATCCAATTTCAATAACATAACGGGAGTTTTTTTTTTATATGACTTACTTAAATTCTCTATAGAAAGTTAACAAATAACTTATAGCCTACAATATATTGTTAATTTTTTAGCTCGTTTCATTTGAAAATTGATTATGAATTTGGATCTATCAAACTTTGAAGTTTGCCTTAGTGCCACGTAGGACTGAAAGAAATTATCATAAAATTGGGTAGGTAATACAATTACTAAATGTTATTATGTAAATACACAGTTAATCAATTTACCAAGCTTACCAATAAAAAACCAACTCCTTTTTATATCATAATAATGAACTTATTCAAACAAATAAATACATTTTAAGTGTATTTAAAGTTCATATTTTCTAATAGATTTTATTATACCATTTAAGAATTTTTCGATTTCAATAAAAATTTTATAAAAGTTAAAATGTATGTCATCATTTAATTATGAATTGAAATTAAAATGAGAGATTTCTGACTTATTAAACTTTATGTTTAACTAAGGATAATAGTATTTAATAAAGATTAAAGGGTTTACCTAAAACATAAAAATATGTATGTATTATTTAGTTTATTTCTTATGATGTGCGGATAGTTTTTTAAATTATTATAATATGTTTATGTATTTATAATAATTATTATAATTTTTAAATCACCATATGCTCCATATTAGTTAAACCTTTTAACATACCTATGCTATTATTCTTAGTACATACATTTAAGTAAATAACTTAAAATCTACTTGTACAAATTTTGATTTAGCTGCATCAACACTAGTTTTTATATGAAACTCAATAATGTATTTGTGAATATTAATTGTGTTTGATTAGGTATAGTCATTCATTTTTTGCATATTCCATTAGCTAATAAAATTAAGAGTAAAAAATATATACATACTGTACCCGCAATTATAAGAAAATATTCTGAAATATTAGATGGAAACAATAATACACACAATCTTCTAGGACATGCAGGTAAATATGGATAAATTCTGAGGACATTAATATGTTAATTACTCAAATATATATATTTTTGATATACCTACTTTAAAATTTTTTTAAATAAAATAAATAAATATTTATTTTTTTATTTTTAAATTAATACAGAGTTGTTCAATTTGATGAAGAAGATTTTTGTTTTACTGGTGTAAAAAATTTAAGTGAGTTTTGAACTTTTAAAATGAAAATTATTGTTTATTGTTTACTTACTCATTTACAATTTTCATAAAATAGGAAATTATAGTACTGCTACTCTATATGCAATAGTTAAATCATTTAAAAAAACGTGCTGTTAAAATACTTTTGGATGGTTTAAATGTATCCCTTTCCCCTATGATTTGGAAAGTCAGAGAATCTGGAATCTTTACTCTAGGAACTGTTCCTGAAGGTAACACTTTATAAGTTTCTTTTTAAATGATAAATCTTAGTTAATGAAATGTTAATATAGAATGTATGAATGGTACGGAGGATTGAAATGATTTTATATTAATTGTGATTAGTTATTTGAGTGACGAAGAAGCAACACAGCCATCGCATGCCGGACCCTACCTACCTGGCTGAGTTTTTGGACAACAGGATAATATATTATATTTAACACAAATGGTGTCTGAATTAAGTAAATTAAATAAATTAGATTATTTGTAAAATAAAATTTAAATTAAAACTGTGTTCAAATAGTTTTAAAATGGTTAATACTAATTTTTTTTTTACTTCTGACATTTTCTGGTTTTGGGTAATGTCATAGTTAACAAGTAACATACAACACATAAAATTATAAATAATGAATTTAGTAATGATGATAAATTTGACATATATTCAACTATTTTAGATGATGAGAATGCTACAAAAGAATTTCTGGTAAATTTAATAAAATATCAAAAAAAAAAATATTAAAAAATATTGTATTTTAAATGTTACCTATGCTAGTAATATATTATGGTTTGATATCCATAAGTAATCGATGCCTTATTAATACTTAAAAATATTTTATATACCAGTATAAATAAAAGTATCCATGGATCCAAAACTATTTTTATGCCATCATATACATACTATTATAGGTAATTGGGTATGATGTGCCAATTCATTTTCTTCATTATACATTAATTTAATGTAACAATAAAATACAATAAGATATATCTTAATAAATCTTATTAAATCTTTATTCAGATATATATATATATATATAAATATATTTTAATTAATATAATATAATGTTTCAATAGTTGTTAGAATAGAAAAAAATAATATACAATGTCTTGATAGCTAAAAGTCTAAAACAAAAATATGTGTACATTATTTTATTGTGAAACATTGTTTGATAATATTCAATATTCGTTATTATTATTACTAATAATAATAATTAAATCATCTTTAAATAAATGCACTTCATTTCTGTAGCATATTACTTTTATTGATTCACAAATTAAATAACAAAGTGGAGATCATTACAGATGACAATTGATCTGTACCACTGAACAACATAATAACATATTAATTTATGGCGGATGCAATAGACACTGCCCGTGCCATTCACAATATTAATACCCAGTGCCAACTGTTTACCATTACAATCACATACATGACAGCTCATTTCCACTTAGTTTCGGACCAAATTTAAAATACATAATTAATACATAATTTTTTTTTTCTTAAATCTAAAGTACATCAAAAACAAATTTATATCTTAATCATACAGTCACAATAAAAATACATATTTATAACTTACATAATTATATAAACAGATATTAAACAAAACAATATACAATTGAGCCTTATAGTTATTATACATTATTTAACTAACTATAGATTTATAAATTCAAATGATAAGGAATTTATTTAATTCTCTCACTTCTCCATAACTTTGAAACATTATGCACAGTCTCAGGATTATCATTAACTAAACTAACTCCTCTCTCTTCCTCCATCACAGGTAATGATGGTAATTCAGATCCTATCTTAGTCGTCAATTGTAGCATATTACTTTTTATTGATTCACAAATTAAATAACAAAGTGGTGATCATTACAGATGAACATAATAACATAATAATTGTGGACTGAAGCAAAAGACGACACTGCCGTTGCCAATCACAATTAGTACCCAGTTTATCTAATTCACACACACTTATATAAGCATATCACTCAAGTATCCAATTTAAAATGTTTGCCAAACCCAAAAGTTACCATGGTTTATTGTTTTTAGTTCAAACAATGGATTATACTTATTATGGTTTTCAAAACTGAGATATATGATGTACCACAGACAAGGAACTAGGAAGAGTGGAGCCAATGTATTGACAATTTTTCAGACGTTGGCTTTCTAAAATATAAGCAAATTAGTTTTTATAAAACGATCTTTTGTTATGCCGTAATGCTTGCTTGTTAATTCAATTTTCAGAAATCGGTTTCCAACAAAGCATAGTAAAAATTAAGGCCTTTCTAAGAGTATATTTTTTATGAGTCTACGATCGTCGAAGACGTCGTAGCATTTGAAATACGTAGAAGGGTTTCCGAAAAAAATGTTTAGTTCTATGCACAGATAACAGATTGCACCGTCTACTGGCGCACCTTTCGGCTGTTTCATAATTCATTGCAGTTAATTCTAACGGCGGCGGCGCTGTCCCGTCCCACTCTACGACACAACCAGTCGGTTCCGTCTGCTGTGGTACTGATAAAAATAGCACTGCCGAAATATAAATTAGCGATAACGTCGGCTCTACGATCCCGTATCGGGTCGAGCAATAATAATAATGTAATTATTTGATATTATAATTTGTTTTTGAACTCCTTTGTGTATATTCTACACGCGCGGTGGCTTGCTTGCAATAAATTATGAAAATACGTATGTCGTATACCTACTACGTCGACAATAATACAATTATTGTATTTTCAAGAGTTATAAAAACTATACAGTCATATCGGTCGTATATACGACGAATTCTATGAATCGTCTACTACTAATATATATAAATTATAAATATAGGTATATATTTAAATATTTTTGAATCAAAATAGTTTTGTTAGACTGCTGGGACCGGGGGGAACACTATGTCTTTATAGTTTATCCAGACTTTAGTAAATAGTAATCACTGATCAGTTTAGTTTCAACTTTCAATCTGTCACCAGCGTTTATTGGTTATACCTAAAATTAGTTATTACTTATTTGATTTTGGTGAATTTAAAAAATGGATGACCGTCGGAATGACAAAAAGAAGCGGCTAGCACCTTCAAGATGTCCAAGTATAAATAAAAAAAATTTAGTTAGACTTAATAACTTTAAGAAAAAAACAGTGACATGCTAAGTATAATTTAATTATCATATTTTAGTAGAGTTGAAATACGTAGGTATATTTTAAATAGGGAAGCGGAACATAGCACACCGTCGAATATTCATTTATTAGGAACTGATGAAATAGAATCTTCACCATCGTTTATGCAAGTTAAAATGGATTAACTACGTGTATTTTTATTTAAAAAAAATAAAAAAACATTACGTTTTATTATTTATCTATAGAGAACCTATGCTAACTAGTACGCCAAAAATTGATTCTACGACACATTGCCCTAAAACGTCTTCGTTAGATACAGAAGCAGGAAGTAGCTTAGTGTTCGGTGTACCTTTATGTAATGTGACTGATGTCGAAAATCATCAATTATGTGTAGATTCGTCATCTGATGCTGATACAGTGATTTCTAAGTATATTAATCTGAGCTCAGCAATTTATTGGTTTTACAATGATGTATGGGTTTTTATAAAATTATTTATAACTGTTATTACTAGTTTGTGTACTAGTTTGTCAAAAAAGACAATATAGATAAACCTTAATTATAACCATACAACTGGTAATCCTAATCGTAATCTACTCTATATACACTTCAACCAAAAAAACAGACTTCATCGTATTCTCGTACAATTTGAGACGATACCAAATTCAAGATTGTAACAATGGCAGCTAATCCAGGACGTCCCGTCGCTAACTATCTGAGTTCAGATCCATGGGCAATGGTAACATATGCAGCAAATGTCGCATCAACATTTGCACCAGTTAGAAGGGTAGAAGATCCTACCTCTAACGTAGGGGAGTGGAAAGGGAGGCGACCAACGATCTTCTTCGTCACGATGTATAGAGAAGAAAGCGGTGCGGACTTTGAAATTAAATTTAGCGCTCTGTTGAAACTTGCAAATCAATCAGAGGACATTTCCTCAGATGCATTGTTCATGGTCTATGTCAACATCATTAGATTCTCGTGCCCCGGTAAAGACGATGCGATTTATAGACACGTTTAGGTTTATGGCATCAGGACTGTCAACTTTAGCCAAAAATCTTGTGACACCAGGGCTTGAAAATTTCCGAGAAACCGCGAAACATTTTGTCGCCGGAGATATGCCGCTCGTGACTCGTAAGGGGGTGTACCCGTACGAGTACGCGGATAGTTGGGAGCGAGACGAGGTTACCGAGGAAGAGAGAATTTTATAGTACGTTGACAGAGACCGGGATTAAGGAGGAAGACTTTGAGCACGCGAAGTTGGTTTGGGACCACTTTGGCTGTACGACGTTGGGCGAGTATTCAGACTTATATTTGAAAATCGATGTATTGCTGTTGGCTGATGTGTTCGAAAACTTCCGCGACGTATGTATGAGGGCATACAACTTGGACGCAGCCCACTATTTCACCGCCCCTGAACTTAGTTTCGATGCGATGCTGAAGTTCACGGGGCAAAAGCTACAATTGCTGCACGATTACGATATGTTGTTACTGTTTGAGAAAGGTTAGTATATTTTTTGTTATATTAGGTTTACCAGATGTTATACCTACTTAATTATTAAAGAAAAATTTAGTTTTTATATTAAGAGTTTTTTGGTTTTTTTTTTTTTATATACAGTTATGTACCTATATATATATTAATATTAGGTGTGTAGGTCTGTTATTTTATTTTCTAAGCTACCTATGTTAAAAGTTTATTTTTTTTTTATATAAATATAAAGGAATGAAAGTTTTATTATAATTTTGTTAACTTATAAGCCTGACTATATTTATATTTTATGAACTTAAAGTCTGATTGAATAGTTATGAATTCAAAAAAAGTGTTGATATTTTTTGTTATATTATACCAGATGTTATACTTAATTAATAAAGAAAAATTTAAATTATTGTGTACTCACGAAATTACCTAACCGCTATCACGAAATTAAATATCATATCACAAAATTACCTAACTTTTCTCAATGACTTTTGAGCTTTTATAAAAACTTATCAAAGGACTTAAAATCCCAAAACTGCATAGATTCTAGTAACTTTACTCTATGTTCATCAAACAATTAAAGTAATTAAGTAAAATTACTGAAATTGACTTTGTAATTACACATCTAGTTAATTTATCACGAATATACCTTCCTTTACCCTATACGTGGTGGATTGGTTCAAGCGAGCAAACGATATGCGAAGGCGAATAATGCAAAGACCCCGGACTATGATGAGACGAAAAAGAAATCGTGGATAGTGTATCAGGACTGTAAGTATATTTTTTCAAAACAATAATATTTTCATACTTATTAAGTTTTTTTTTAATTTTATAGGTAATAACTTGTATGGATGGGCAATGTCGCAGTACATGCCGTACGGTGGGTTCAACTGGGTCGAACCTACATTAAACGGACTTGATGATTTGAACGACACATCACCCATAGGGCGAGTGTATGAGGTGGATGTAACATACCCACAAAAATTACATGATAAGCACAACGATCTACCATTCTTGCCGAACAGCGGTATACCACGCGGGTCGAAGGTGAGGAAGTTGATGGCAACTTTTGAGATGAAGAAGAACTATGTTATACATTATAGAAATCTGCAGCAGGCAATTAAGAATGGGTTAAAAGTGGAAAAGGTAAATATTTGTATTTTAAACAGATTTTTATAATTTTTTTCTTATTTTTTTTATAGGTACATAGGGTTATTCAGTTTAACCAGTCTGACTGGTTAGCCAAATATATAGAGTTAAACACAGAGTTGAGGAAAAAGGTGAAGAATGATTTTGAGAAGGACTTTTTTAAACTTATGAATAACGCTGTATTTGGTATGCAACTTTATTTATTATAATATAGCAGATAACGCGACTATGAGCCTCTTTCATCTCAACACTCCGATAATGACCACAGCAGCCACAGACTTCTATAATACACTAGATAAGTAACTCTCGAGATTTATTGAAGCTTGGCTTATCAGTTGCCGCCATTTTGTCGGTTGGCAAAACATTTAAGATTATCCTACAAAAAGGTATAATTTTACCGCTAATAGAATACTTGTTAAAACTCACTGATGTGAAAGGTATTCCTATTTCTTCAACTCCTCGAAAAACATTTGTTATTGGTTAGTTATTTTTTCTATATTTTAAAGTTAGAAATATTTATGTTCTTTACTTACTACACAACTAAATTATGTCATATTTATACATTGTAATTACAATTTTAAAATATTTAACTAAATTATAAATTTTTATAGGATTGGCAGTAGCTGTGAAATCAGTATTTAGTATTACTGAAGATTTATTATTTAATACTCAGTATAAATATCTCCTGACTTCTAAGTTATCTCAGGATCACATCGAAATATTTTTTTCAAAAATTCGGCAACGGTCTGGAAATAATAATAATCCAAATGTGATTGAATTTCGAACAGCTATGAAAAAATTGTTATTAAAAAATTCAGTATCTGCATCCTATTCTGCAAACTGTATTTTAATGGATAGTACAAGTACAGAAAGTGTATTTGAAATTCTATGGGCAAAAAAGAAAGTTAAAAGTTCAGAATGTGAAGAAAACTTTGATGGTGATATCTTAACAGAACTAGATTTAGTTGAAGGTTGTTTTGATGTTTTAAAAGATAATGTCCTTTATTATATTTGTGGTTTTATTGTAAAAAAAATGTTTAAGCAAATTGACTGTACAACATGTGCAGAAAGCCTTTTAGAAGAACAAACTATACATAGTTATTGCCATAGGAATTCATTTTCTGTATTCGTAGATTTAAAAAATAGAGGTGGTTTGGTTAAAAGTTCTGTTGATGTTATGAAAATAGTAACATTTGTTGAATATACTTTGATCGAACTTACAAATAATTTAACTGTATTAAAGTCCTGCTTAAGCTCCATGTATTTAATTCTAATATTTTTAAGAATTTGAGTTGTGAAGGTGATAGTTTTTTAGAAAACCATCAACTTAATTTAGTAACATTAATCTGTAAATTGTACTTGCAAATCCGTTTGCACTATGCTGCAAAGTTAAAAACAGCAACCACTGTTAGTAAACGTCACATGTTATCAAAATTAATTTTATTTCATAACCAATAGTAAGTAGGTTTATAATTTTATTTTAAAAATAAACTGGTATGTTTCAATAGTTTCAATGTTATTTATTTATTTCCTACCTTTAAAATGTGGTTTTTATTTCCTAAGTATATCTAAGTATAATTGATTATGTTTATTTTTTTCATCTATTAGTAATTTAGTTTTTTATGAATAATACCATTTAATTAAATATTATAAATAAATTTCAGTATACATATAAAATACTAAACCATAAAATATTCGAAAATGTGCAAAATAACAATAATATTATTTCATTCAGAAGAACATGAATGAAATTTGTATACAGGTCACCATTAAATTGGATAAATAGAAAAAAATATGCAATTGCATGAACATCCGTGCTTTATTCATAACTATCATAGTATCATATTTTCATCTAAGATTTACGCTCAAATTAGTTTTATTATGTATACTACACAGTATAAACACTATTAGCCCGGTATTTTTTGCCAACCGACAAAATGGCGGCTGTCCACCTTATCAGCTTCACCCATAGCCATGTAAATTATATAGAAGTTACTTATCTAGTGTATTATAGAAGTCTGTGACAACAGCGACGCAATTAAAACCACCGACAAAAATATTTCTAATCACGATTACATCAACAAGACCAACCATATACAGAGCGTGCATAGTACCAATTCCTCATTGCAACAAAACACCAATAATGAACCAGAAAAATACGCTTTTGGAAAAAAATCTTTCGCCGAAACTACTCTCAACTCTACACTACCCAAAAAAGAACACGCAATAATCTTCGATTCAATCGACAACATACCCCAGATTGAATACATAATTGCAATTAGCAAATTAACTCCACCAAAAAACATAAAATTTGCCTCTTGGATAACCAACAACCGATTCTGTATATATCTCAATGACAAAAACACGGTTGATTTTCTTGTAGATAACCATCCCTACATCATAATAAACTCGCATACAACAATCAAAATTAGACGGTTAATAAATCCGGCTAAAAGAATAATCATATCTCATGTCTCACCCGATATACCAAACGAATACATTATATCACACCTAGAATATCATAAAATCCAAATATTATCACCAATTACACATATCAATGCGGGATTCAACATCCCAGAACTAGCTCATATCATAAGCTTTAGACGCCAAGTTTACATCAAACCCGACGATTTCAAAAAACTACCAAAATCCATCCTGATCAATCTCGAAAATACATCTCACAGAATATTCTTGGACGACGACTCGATTCACTGTTTCCTATACAAACGCAAAGGTCACACAACAAAACAATGCAAAAACAAACCAGCAGAAGCCATAAATACAAATATAAATGAAAACGAATGCAATATGTTCGCAGATACAAATGTTGACACCTCTACAAACAGCATCTCACAAACCTCAACTCAAACGTCCCTCCAGGTCATAACACCACTCTCAGCTTAAATTCTATCTTAAAGAGTCGTACACCACTCTTTTACACCATATATTATAACATTGTAATTTTGTACTACGTTAATGAACATTCATCATACCTAGTACATCACGTATTTCATTTCTGCATTGATGTATATATCAACGTCAGTTGGGACGTAACACAATTATAATAACACAGAGGGCCTCAACATATTTAAATCCAAAGAAACACTAGTTTGGATATTGGTATCTTTTTTAAAGAGAATTCAAATTAATTTATCCAGAAAAGCCTTAGATACTTAATAATGTCTAATTCACACACACTTATGTAAGTATATCACTCAAGTATCCAATTTTAAATGTATGCCAAAACCAAAAGTTACTTAATAGTTTATTGTTTATAGATTATACTTATCGTGGTTTTCAAAACTCAAACATATGATTTACCACATACAAGGAACTAGGAAGTGGAGAAATCAAGTAGTTAAAAATGCAAAGAAATTTTAATCTATAATGATAATATATATATATATATTTAAATTTTATATTTTAGCATGACAATTAAGATTTTAATTGATGATATTGCAACATTGGCTACATTGAATAGAATGTACAACACGTTGTTTAAAGCCGCAGAATTTAAAAAAAAATAATCTCTTTTTTATCAAAATGATTGAAAACATCAACTATGGGATGTTTAATAAACTATGAATGCTTTAATAATTATTTTATGAATATTGTAATTTATATTTTATAGCCATACATTCCAAACCAAAATAATACAAATGATCAAAAGATGATAATTTCATTAAAAGTTTTCATCTCGAAAGGATTGATACCATCAGCATTAATAAGCTATAAATGCTTGAATTTAATATATAAATGTATGGGGCATCGTTATCATACGTTAAAAGAAAATGCATGTTATTTATTGAAAAATATAACCATATTAAATTTAAATTCTGTCAAACCATATATGGCTCTGTGTAACAACTTATGTGTGTTAGTTGTAAGAATTTAAACTGCAAAATACAGTACAAACAAAATACAGATATCATTAAAATGGACTCAATAGTGCCCAAAGAGAAATTAATTTCAACGGCGACATTGAAACCAACTGGAAAAACTGGAAGCAACGCATGTCACTATATCTACTCGTAAGTAACAAAAACTAGTTTTTGGACAAGACAAAAACTGCGATATTACTCATGTTACTTGGAGAAGAAGGCATCAATATTTACAATACTGAATACATTTAGTGAAAAGCGAATCCATGACAACAAGAAGGTTCAAATTTTTCAAAAAGTAATTTCCGCATTCGAACCTTGGAGAAAAAAATATTGTACCTATTTGAGAGATTTAGTTTTCTTAAATACAAACATCAACATGGACAGTCACTGGAAAACTTCATTACACAATTAAAACTATTAGCAGCATCCTGTGAGTATGGGGAACTCACAGACTCTATCATAAGAGACCAAATTATTATGAATACCTCAGACGTAGTACTTAAAAAACGTTTAATTAATAAGTCTGATTTATCATTAGAAAAAAATGTCCAAATTTTTAAACAATCAGAAAATGTTAAACAACAAATTAAAATCATAAACAAAGGGGAAAAAGAAGAAACAGAATACTCACATATAGATTCTAAAAAAAAGAAAAAACAAGGCTTAAAATAAAAGTAAAGGAGCATCAACAAAATTCAAATGTAACAGATGCAGCACACAACATGTATCAAGAAGCTGCCCAGCATTCGGGAAACAGTGCAGGAAATGTGCTAAACCCAACCACTTCGCAAACGTGTTCAAACAACCTGGTCCAAGAAATATCGGATACAGGAGCAGATGAGGAGTATGCAGCGATCAACCGCTTGTTCGGAATCAGTGAAATCAACATGCATCAGACACACAGTATTCAACAACCATGGTTCAAAGAGATTAAAATAGAAAATAAGTATATTAGATTTAAGTTGGACACAGGGTCTCAAGTTAACTTAATACCACTGGGTACATGTAAAACACTTAATATAAAGAGATGTTGGAACAGTACAACTATTAAACTTGAGGCCTACGATGGATATAAATTCATGCAATTAGGCTCAATAAGGTTAATATGTTTCGTTAATAATATTATGGCATGGGTGACCTTATTAATAGTAAATAATAGTACTATACCAATACTGAGTCTAGAGGCATGTGAGAAATTTAATCTAATAAAAAGACACGCAAATGTATCAGCATGATCAGACAGCACAATAGCAAAAAAAAAACATGTTTTTTGTTTTTAATAAAATATAGTAGTAGTATTTTTGAAGGGACGGGACATTCCCGGGCGAACATACAATTAAAATAAACGCCAATAGTCGAGGTTCTATCAAACCTGCGTGGAGATTGCCGCAAACACTACATAAAGATGTACAGGTGGAACTAAATAAATTAGTAAAACATAAAATTATATCTTTAGTTGTGGAACCTAAAAAATGGGCTAGCAACCTTGTGACAATTTAAATATTTTAATTGATGATTAACATTGGCTACGTTGTATAGACATTATTTGAAGCCGTAGAATTTAAATTTTTTATCAAAATGATTGACAACATCTATGGGATGTTTAATAAACTATGAATGCTTAAATATTTATTTTATAGCCATACATTCCAGACCAAAATAATACAAACAATAAAAAGATGATAATTTCATTAAAAGTATTGTCTATTATCTCGAAAGGATTGATACCATCAGCATTAATATGCTATGAATGCTTGACTTTAATATATAAATGTATGTGGCATCGTTATACGTTAAAGGAAGATGCATGCTATTTTTTGAAAAATATAACTATATTATATTTCATTTCTATCTGTATACGGATACAGCTATAATGACTTAATACATGTATTTATATTTAAAACAAATTAATTAAATTACTGCAAGGCTGGGCATTAATGAGTTATAAAGTTAAATTTAATATTTTTAATAATTTAAATATTTTAATCGATGCAAATGCAATATTGGCTACTTTAAATGGACAGTATTTAAAGCCACAGCTTATTATGTTATTAATGTACCAATTAATGGACATAAACACAAATAAAATAGTTCTAAATAAATTATTAAAAGTATGTAATCATACACACATATTTTTTTAATAAAATAATAGATATAGGTACCTATTTAATTTTGGATGTTAGTGTTCAATTTCGGTTTCAGTTGTATTGGAATCTGGATTCATTCCATATTGCTGAGCCATTTCTCGCGGCGTTGATGCATAATCATGTAGTGCCAGGGACACTTGTTGTCCCGTGCTTAAACCAGACACTAGACATGTGACCATGGGACACTGACCCCTCGCACATGTTTCCAAACCTCCGGTCATTGATGGGGAATGGCGATCTGCTGAACATGGTCTTCCTGTCGTTGTCCTCGTTTAGGTTTCAGTCGGTTTTTAATATTTCAAACGACTCGCAACATAGTCCGGTGCTTCCATCAAGTCAAACTGGGTACACACAATCTCGTTGCAAGCGTAGTCGGCTGTTTTCAAAAAGATTGACAACATCTATGGGACATCAGTATAATACATGTTATTTTTTAAAAAATCACACAATACAATTGCGACATTGTGTACTTTATAATAATTATTAACATATATATATATAATGATTATGTAATCAGTATTTAAAGCCGCAGCTTATTATGTCATTAATGTACAAATTAATGAACATAAACACATATTTTTTTAATAAAACAATAGATGTACCTGTTTTATTTTTGACGTTACGTGTTTAATTTCGGTTTCAGTCGTCTTGGACCCCCTGGATTCATTCCATATGTCGAGCCGTTCAGCGTTGCTGCACGTCATGTATATAGTGCCAGGGACACTTGTTGTCCCGTGCGTAAACCAGACACACCATGTGACGTTAACCCCCTCGCACATGTTTCCAAAGTATTCACTATGGCTCTTTTAGTACTTGAGAAACTGACTTTTCCTTGTGACACTTATTAATATATTGTGCCACGTACACCATGCGCAGTACTGTACTTATAACATTATATTCTTGTGTGGTCCTAAACCTTGACGATTGCAATACTCCGGCCATTGATGGGGAATGGCGATCCGCTGTACATGGTGTCCCTGTCGTTGTCCTCGTTTAGGGCTCTGTCGGCTTTGAATATTTCGAACAGAGACTCGCAACATATTCGCTCGATCTCGTTGCGAGCGCAGTCCGCCGTTTCCAACGGGCTGGGTAAACTCGTACGCATTCCCGTTGTCCGACGACATAGCTATCCGCTCCAGACGTACAGTAGAGCGCTTTCCACCCGCAATTAAACGAAAACCCGAACTCATATTTTGACAATGAATCGACCGAGTTGACTGCGACGAAAAAGATTGTTCGACGATAAAAATATTAAGTATCGGTAATCGACGTGTGATCGCAAACACTAATAAATTAGGCTAAACCCGTAGAGCGTCGGGCACGTAAGTAAGATGGCGTACGAATCACGACGTTAAACATTTTAAAAAAATTCAACAGAAAATCCGTGAAACGGAGTATGTACAAACAAGCACAGACTAGTTAACCACAAAACTAATAATTATGATACCTCGTGGCTTAGATTATTTAATACACCGCTCATTCATTATTATAGCGTATTATTAGTATAATATTTAATATTTATTATTATTTAAGCCCTCCAAATTGCAATAAACGACAACAACTGAATACCTATTGTTTATCGTGATAAAAGATACAAGTCTCGTGGATATCATGGAATACAACGTAAAGAGTTGATTTTATTCCATGATATTATTAGCATAGATTTTTCCTTTGGGCTTCGACCATCGTCCGTCGTCCGTCACGGAGCGTCGAGCATAATATCACAGAATATGTGAAATCAGAATGGACACTTCTGCCGCCTGAAAAACAGTCCGCCATATTGAATGCAAGCACCAGATTGACCACAAACTGAATATTAATGTTTTTTCAATTTTATGTTGCTTACGGTGACACTGTTGTAACGATGTTTACGGGCATCGGGCAGTTGGGTCCCCCGAGATAACAGCTTATCAAATCCAGATTTTTATCATGGAATAAACGCTGAGATCGGGGACCAACGAAAATGCAAGGGTACCAACTTAGAAATATAAAAATTCCCATTACATTTCAATTTTCATCCCAAATTTATGTATTTTAAAATTCAAATATTATTGTACAATTATTGTACATACAATAATTATTGTAGAGTTTGAAAATTTAAAAATGTGACCGAAAATTTCCAAATTTGAAAAATCTCGCTCACGAGTTATATTCGTTAGTAGATACTTGATAGATATGAGGCCCTGCCGGAGTTTCCAGCATGGGCCCTTTTAAAAAATTAATGTAAAGTAACCAAAAAAATAATATTTTAATGTATTATAATTACTTACCGCTTGTGGATGACAATCCGGCTGAAATTACTACGTTATATGTAAATTTGGTTCTCGTGCACATCTGCAGCTGCATAATAAGTACATAATGAGTCTGTAAATAATTGTGAGTTATACGATGAATGATGACATAATGATTTATTTTTAAAAATAAACAATATGCAAATTTAGTAAAAATTCCACAAAGGTATACAATTATTGATATTATTGATAAATAGACAGCAAAATAAATTAATTTTTTTACTAATTTAAAACAATAAAGTATTCAACACCATCTAGTGTTGAATTGAATCATAATTATTAAAATTGTGTAATACTGCACTTCTGTACTAATTGGCTAATTAATGATGTATTTATACATTATATCAATATAAATATTTAATGAAAGCCAAGTAGGGTCCCAAACAAAAAACAAATAATGAAGATACCCATCTAAACTTACAAACATTTACAAGTTAAATGCTCAAAAATAGTTTGTATGTGATACCACTGTTGAATCTTTGTAACACAAAACTCATAATAATTTTGATTATTCTTGATTAACTATTGATTAAATAATATTATGTTTCCATTTGTACTCCTTTACAAAGCAATGACATAACGACACTTAAAGAAATACACAATTGAGCGATATACATTTCCAATAACAATATGATGAATATGGTGTAATGCTATCAATTGTATGTCCAATAACAGTTGTGTGTTTCAAATGCAGTTTCAAAAACTGACATACATACATACATACATATATTATTAATATCAATTGTAAATTCATCAGAATATATAATATTAGCAATATAAAACTTAAAAAATTGCATTTACTTGCCTAAATTCTATATATATTTTATGTATAAGGTACATAGTTACATAAGATACAAACATAAGTAATTTATGAAGTATAAAACTAAGATTTTATATATGTACTAAAAAAAAAATTATATAGTTGAAATTTAAAATACAAATATAATATATATATTATTTGTCTAAGTTTATCAATAAATAGAAGCAAAAAAACATATACATATATAACACAATATTATTATAGATATCAGATTATTAACTGTTAGTTATTGTCGTAATATGTGATAGATACCTATAGACAATAATCAGCATTTACAATAGTATATTATAATATTATTGTTCATTTTATTAATATTTCAATCGTCAAGATCAACAATAGTGCATTTGTGCAAAAACCAAGATGTTATGTTGCGGAGTATGTAATGGAGTTGTAAATACAGTTTCCGGATATATGCCGGCAAATACAAACACCGGCATTTATCCGGAAACGGTATTTACAACTCCATGTTGACATTTTTTCAAAGGTGAATCTAGAAGTTGAAGCTTGATGCCCATTTTGTTCATTACTCGTAAACCGCCATGTGGAACCGTTAGTGGAAACAGTTTTTTCATAAGAAGTTTTTCCAAACAATCTCTTAAATAGCGTAGGTACATGCATACACCAGTTACTGTAACTTCCTGACTAAAATTGAAAAAAAAAAAACAACTATATTAATTAAATTATTTTGAAAATTGTAATAATTTAATGGTTCAATATCATACTATTAAAAATCAATGTAGTAAAATAGTAACCAATCAACATTATTCATAGTGCCAACACATAGTTTGTTCCATTTTAATATAGCAAACATCCTTGTGTTATAGTTTTGAACATATAGCGTTTACTTGTATTATTTATTATTATATAATATGCCTTATGGAGAAAAATAAAAAAATAACAACATAAACGTTTTAATTGGTAACTCTATCACCATTTACCAATACTATATAATTGATGCTTAAGAATAAGTATTGCTTAAGTAGTTAAATTAATTTAATTTTGATAATTTAAATAATTTAAAAAATAAAAATGTGTGATAGTAACCTAAAAGCAATGCTTAAAGTAGGTCTCAACCATCCTTAGTTTAAGTAATACTATTTCTTTTCTTAGGCCAAAGTCTAGTTTATGAATCTTATTTGACATAGGCTATGAATACTGCCCTAAACAATTACAAAACCTCAGGTATTAAATCCACATCTGACTGCAACTTTGTAACATCGTTTTAATGTATCTGTTAAGTTGTTTCAGATGTATCATAACCAATAAGTAATACATTCTAGGAATTGTAGTACTATATACAGAACTTACATGATTTGAGTTATGAAGGTTTGAATGTGATTGTTGTAACTTGTAAATGGCATATTAAGTCTGACTTGGTTTTTGAAATGGTTTTAATTCTTTGTAGATACATTATACCTAGAAATAATACACTGTTGTATAACATAAAATTTACAGAATACGCAAGCAGGTTAGTAGCTAAAATGTATGTACGACTTACGAACATTTGAGGTGAACTGTTTAAATTTGTAATTTGTATACTGCACACGATAGTGAACAATGGACTTATTGTACAAAACCTACTTAAAAATTAAAAAAATTAAATAATTAATAAATTAAATAAAAAATATCAAAATATTAAGGTATAATTATTGTTTACATTTGAATTGAACATATCCTCAATTATTGTTTGCTTATATTTGAAGTGGTAACCATCTATAAACTGAATCGTGGTTACACATGTTAACAATTCGTTATCATAATTTAAAATCTATGATTATTATGATAAAGCAAACTTTGTATAATTTTTTTGTTTTTTTATGCTTTTTGAAATCTATCTATTTAACAGCTGAAAAATTCGTTACACTGACCATTTAAATGGAATCTCCATAAAATTTTCCATCGGCATAATTTTGATTTCACCATTTCTCGTTCTCCTATGTGGGATTAATCTTATCCACAAATAAACGACCACTATAGTTCTGAATAGAGTACATACCTAATATTATAATATACATCTGTCATTTACTAATTTACTATACGTTTATGCCTCTTGTCCAGCGTTAGTAAATTTCAAGACATGTCATATTATAGTATTATAACAAAATACATTTAGTTATAATCGTTTTCGGGACGTATAGGTGCATCATAAACGTTGATGATAGAAACTTAAAGTTCATCAATTATATAAACAATTGTTCATGTTTAACACTCTTAAATAGATTTATTATCGATGTGATTATATGAATAGGTAACTACTTCTGGGAAAACTACTAACATAGAAAGTTGTATGTTACTGGCGTTATTACCAAATGCGAACTAACGTATAAATATGTAAAAGTTTTTAAAGTTCAATAAATCTATAAGTTGTCGATGACGTTCACATAAGATAATATTATACTTTTAAGTTCCCAAACGTTTCGTTTTAGGCCCTTCTAAAATGTACTCCCGGAATCAGGGGCGTCGGACCCCCCCCCCCTGGGTGAATTTTGGAAAAGGTTTAGTTTTTGTACGACGTTTTTGAAACTTGAGATTTATATAGTTTGGAGGTTGGTGATTAAATTCGACGTCATGTATCGAGACCATAGGAGCCGTTTTTCTCCGTCTTTTGCGGCTTCGAAAATTTAAAACTTGCGTTTTTCGGGGTTTTCGGTACGAACACTTGGATTTTGGGCGCGGCGAGCCGTTTTTGTGGTCGGGCGTTATAGAAGACTTTGCGCCGTATCGATGGGTACCAAGATCGAGGTTATCCGACTTTTGGTTCGGAAGTTATGATTTTTCAAGTATTCTTTGTACTTAAAAAATTACGTAGTTACGTGTATTTTGGATTTTGAGTTTTCGTTTGATCAGTACGAAATTCGAGATTCTGGTCTTTTGGTGTACGATGATTCATAAAGGCTCTATGGTTGAAGTACATACGACCATTATTTCGCCCTTAATCGGAGTAGCAAAAAGTTGAAAAACGCAATATGTAATTATTCGTATAACCAGACGTCTCCTTATGGTATACGTCTGTATAACGTTTTAAGTAATAATTATTTTCAACTTTTTTTTTCACACTTATTTTAGTAGGCGTGTAGCTTATTATTTATTAATGTAAATCGATAGGCATTTAAGAATAAATTATAAAAAACCTATAAAATAATAAGTCAATTAACTCTAATACATATATTTGAGCTAATAATACAAAATTTGATGTACATTTTGAAATACTAGCTCCTTCAATATGGGTTGTATCATCTTGAAATCTTTAAGGTTCAATGCAGTGACACCTCTAGATCAAATTTCTGTTCTTAAAAAAGCTACTTCTCGTATTGAAATTTGAGAAATTGGCAAAACAAAATTTCCCGCTAAATTTTTTTTTTTAAATTTAAATTTTTATCACAACATTTACCCCTATAATAATTGAGTTAATAAACTTTTAAAAGCTGGTAACTAGTCTAGGGAAGTTTCTGCTGCGATCCTCGAAGGTTTTAATAAGATAGTACTTTTTTTGAAGGATTTGTTTTTTTTCAAAATCGTAATATATCGAGAAAACCTAAAAACTTCAATATTGATCGTATCGTCTTGAAATCCTCGAGGTATAATGCAGTGACCCCTCTAGATTCAATTTCTGTTCTTGAAAAAGTCGTGTATCGACCTAAAGGTTGAAAAATAGACAAAAGAAAATTTCCCGCCAATTTCTTTTTTGAATTTTTCAAAATTTTGAACACGTAATTTACCCCCTTAATATTTGAGTTAGAAAAACTTTTACCAGATGGCAAATGATCTACGTACGCTTCTGCTTTGATCCTTGAAGGTTTCATTACGATAGGACTTTTATTGAAGGATTTAGGTTTTTAGATAGGTTTTTCAAATTCGTATTATATTGAAAACCTAAATCATTCAATATAAGTCCTATCGTTATGAAACCTTCAAGGATCGAAGCAGTCAACCCTCGAGATCAAATTTCTGTTCTCGAAAAAGTCGCGTATCGACCTTAAGGTTGAAAAATTAACGAAAGAAAATTTCCCGCCAATTTCTTTTTTTGAATAATTCAAATTTTGAACACATAATTTACCTCCTTAATAATTGAGTTAAATTTTTTTTACCAGCTGGGAAATGATCTGGGTACGCTTCTGTTTCAATACTAGGAGGTTTCATAAAGATAGTACTTTTTTTGAAGGATTTCGTTTTTTTTAAGGTTTTTCAAAATCGTAATGTTTCGAGAAAACTCAATATCTTCAATATTGGTCGTATCTTCTTCAAATCTTTAAGGTTCAACGCAGTGACACCTCTAGATCAAATTTATGTTCTAAGAAAAGCCGCGTATCGATTTTAAGTTTGACAAATTTGCAAAACAAAATTTCCCGCCAATTTTTTTTTGAAAAATTCAAATTTTGAACTCAACACTTGCCTCCTTAATAATTGAGTTAATAAACTTTTAAAAACTGGGAACTGGTCTAGAGACGCTTCTGCTTCGATCTTTGAAGGTTTTAGGTGGATAGAAATAATATTAAAGGATTTGGTTTTGCTGTTGGATATATAGAAAACGTAATAATAAAAATTAAAAAATTTAGTTTTTGGACAAAAATTCATAAAAAATTATGTGAGAGAATGAGCAGACCATTTTTATATATTCAATAGTTTGAGAGGAACATACGAAATAGCGAAGGATGTGTTGTAGGATGAGATGCCTGTACAAAACACCTTCAAAACCGTATGCCAGTGTATTGAAATACATAATGTGTTTTTAAGGTTTACCGTATTTAAGGTCCACTGTATGACAAAATAATATTAATTATTCTTAAACTGTATCAATCATAGAAGAACTAATCAATGTTTTTTATTTCATAAACAATTCATATATTAGAAAACAATTAGAAATTGCCTAGTTGCCTGTATAAACCCCGGCTATTCATATTTTCGGTATTGAAATATGGGGAATTAAAATAATTAATGTAATCAAAAACAAAGTGTATTAAGTCCTTTGGGCATAGGAGTAGTTTAAACATAGTAGTATTGAGTTGTGCCGGTCTCTAAATTTTAACATTAAATAGCGTAACTTAAAAAAACTAATTCTAAAATTGTTATAAAGTACTTATTAAGCTAATTAATCTTTAAGAGCAATTATTGTTAATATGTAAATTATGTTTGTCATTGCCCCATTATTACTCTTTGGTTTTTTCTCTTTTCTCAAATAACTTTAATGCCAATTTAAATTGTATGTATAATCATACTCCTCATCTCTAACACAAGCTTTGCTTAAACAAGATGAGCAAACACATTAATTAATTTATTTTTAACTATGTATAGCCAATGTTTGTTTTGTTTGCAATAGTAAATAAATAATTGTAAAGTTATGGTGTAAATAATTATTAATAAAATATTTAGATTATATTAGCTGGGCAATGATCACTATTGACCACAAGATTCACACTTGGGCCCACTTATGTTTATAACTAAATTATCTGCATAATTTTTTTGACAGCAGTTCACTTATTTTTATTTGCTGATGATGCCAAAATATTTTCAATAATTGACGCAATAAAATTGCATTTGATTTTAAACAAACTAGTAAATTGAGTCATGATAATTACCCAAATCTAAATGTCAATAAGTGTAATATTGTAATATTATATATTTTACTCACTCAAGAAATTCTATTTCAACCATACCTAATATTGATAATTTAAAATTAGCAAGAGTTACTTTTAGTAAAGATTTAGGTATTTTATTTGATCACAATGTGTCTTTTTCTTTACACATGAATTATATTGTAAATAAAGCCTTCAAAATGTTAGGATTTTTGAACAGAAATACAATTAATTTAAAAAATATTAAACCAAACATTTAAAAAAAAAAAATTAAAAACTAAAAATGATATGGAATAAAATTAATCTTGATAGAATTCTAAGGAAAAAAGTTTTTTTTATTAAAATTCAATAACTCTTTCCGATTAAAAATATTATACTTTTCCTTGGTTAGATCTAACCTTAAGTTTGAGTTAGTGGTGTGGTCACTAAGTTATACCACTCAAATAAAAAATGTAGAAAACAGTCAGTATAAATTTTTTTTAATGATATGCTTTAAATTAAATTTGCCAATATCTAGACTTTTAGAGTTCAATATTAATACAAATAACATAACATTTTAATTTTTAAATCATAGTTAGTAGTATAAAAACTATGTAATATGTAGTGTACGCTAGTTTATTAATTTTGCAATTAGTGATTATGAGAAACATAATAATTATATTATACTTTTGAACAAAGATGATTTTTTACTAATAACAAACTTATTAAATAACATGGTTGAATAATAATACATTTATAAATACAATAATTCAATAACTATAAGCTTAATAAATTACATTATTTAATAATAAAACAATGAACAATAACAGACTTCCAACAATGATAAGTACAATATTTTTATAAGTGAACAACCAGAAAATGTAATTTAAAATAATTAAAATATGTACGGTATTTAGTATTTACAAGTTACAACATACTCATGGGTAAGGTCCAATTTGTTCTTGAACATAGCCATCGTTTCGGTGACCGGTCCTCCTCAAAAACATTAATAAGTCACCGTCTCTGTTTAGTTGTTGTACTGATTCTCTTATTATCCGCGTCGTATTTTGTCTTTCGGCTCTGGATGTACCATCTCTAATCTAAAAAAGTAAATATAATTGACATAAACAAAAAATCATGTTTATTCAAAAAATTAAAAAATAAACAATTACCGTGAGGTTATTTGTGCGCTGTTGAAATTCTATGAAGAACTGATTTTCGACAATAATCAGTCTTTCTGTTTAAGAAAAAAAAAAATATTTATAATAATATAACATTATTGATAGAAAAATAGTTTAAAACAATTTGTTTTCAAGCTACAGATACTAATAAAAGTGATATATATTTAACAAAACATGCAAACTATTTATAAAGCACAAATATTCACCACACAACTAATATTTATAATGCTACATCTACACACAAGTTAGTATTTTAAGTAATAATTATTTAAATTTCTCAAAATTGAAACTAATTGTATCAATGATTCAAAACTAAGGGAATTAATTAAATTTTACAATTCCAGGTTAAGCTTGTCAAGGCAATAATAAACAAGTAAAGCGAATAGAAAACAAATTATATATTATATTAAAAACAAATATTGATGGAACTTACCAATATTATTCTTAAGAATTGTTCTTACACTGTTGATTATGTTAAACATGTACCTAACAACACAAACATAAAACACATACCACATATAACACAAACATTTATAGGATAATGCAACATAGAGATCACAGTATGGTCAAGTGAAACTATGATGACTCACGAAGAAAATCCCAAATGTTAGGGTGGCGTCCAATTTGTGTGAGCAACGTTGAATGGAATGATTCCAAGTAATTGTTGGTCCGGTGATCTTGACCAAAAACGCTTAAACGCTGTGGACCTATTTGCACAAACCAATAATCCAATATGTAGTCCCTCAGGAAACGACTCATAACCTCACTGATATCAGGAAATTGTCCGGTGTACTCGACAATTACACGATAACCATCCATCATACAAAAATTAGGGCACCCAGGATTACCCCTTTCAGCAGGTAGATGAGGCAATGCTAATACCTGAAATATAAAATACAATTAAAATACAACAATATTTACTTATAAACAAAACTCAAATTTACCATTCTGAAAATACGAGCTGCCACTTCATGCCTCTTCACCAAATTCAAGACACCATTAACTTTTCGGTGACAATATCTAACAACTGACTGTAACAATTATATAAATTTAAAATAATATTATTAGGTTTATCTGGCGCAGGTATGATCATAACAAAATATTTTATATTACCTGTGAAAAATGAAACCAGCAGCAGAGCAATTCGCTGTTTGGAAATATTCGCTGGACAGCATTCATAAGAGCACGCTCATAATCAGTAACAAAACGGATTCTATCATAATTCAGTGGTAGAATATTGCGGATGACAGTGAATAATGCTGAGTATGTCTCTTCCGTCTCACTCCCCAAAAGGACATAGACCATTGGAAATGCCTAAATTATAAAAAAAACAATTTATTAGACTATTATGACAACAGTAATAACGAATATCAACAGAAATGCTTACTACACTTTTGTAGAGTACTTGAAATGTCAGAAGACATCGCAAGTCCCCCGGCACTTGTGGAACTGTCTTGTATGTACCATCTATTCCAACCATCTCTACTGTAGCCAACTCTTCACGATACCGGTAAATAGCAGAAGTGTTTGAAAAAATAACTCCTACACTCACCCCATTTACAATCAATTCTTGATTGTAAAATGCTGAAGAAGGAATTTGAAATGTAGAAGCGTAATTTGCATTTCGGGGGTCGCTCAACATTTCTGAAAGTTCATGGATGTCCCTAGGCAATTGTGGACGTCTTGATTGTCTCATCCTTTTCGCTCTCGATTGTGTCTGGAGGAATGTATAGTTTATAGCAGCTTGAGGATGTCTACCAAAAGTATAACAAATTAATATTTGGCATAATTTATATATTTGTATTTAACTATAACAATTAAGTTAATTAACTTACTTGATTATTTCACTGTTATAAAGACCTCGAAGTGATGGGGTTGTAATTGTGCGATCCACAGCTCTTTCACCGAGTGCGTTCCTCAAGAATGGTACATCCAAGTCAATTGCTTCTGGATCATGATTGTGAGGAGTTACAATAGAAAGTCGGTTGTCCCTCTCATTTCTACTGATTGATGCTGAACCATGACACAAAGGACCTCTGGGATTTTTTCGTCGCTCACAAATTAAACGTATTCTATTCACCAGTAACTTCTTTTGATAATATTTGAATCCCAAATTATCCACATAAAATTTTGAGTTGAGTCTAATGCCGGGGATTATTCTGTATATTCTTGGTTCTGCATCAATGACAAGTTCTTGTGGTCCATCTTGTTGTTGTTCTTCATCATATCCTGGAGCTTCTTCTTCATCGGGTGCTGGTCTATCTTCTTGTTCATCATATACTGGAGCTTCTTCTTCTTCAACGGGTGCTGGTCCATCTTCTTGGGCTTCTCTATCTTCTTCCTGTTGGGGCTGAATCTGAACTACAGGCAACTGTTGGGTGTATGTGTGATCTTGTAGGTGGATGTTTGGAGTACCAGCTTCTTGTTCATGATTGGCTGGGATGACATAAGTGTGATCCCTCAGTGCCATTTTGAGAGGTGTACCTATGCTGAAAAAAACTTAAAAAATATTAAACAAACAAAAGAAATATAAATGATTAGAATATATGGTTGGCCTTAAAAAAAACCGTTTTTCTTGTACTCGTAAGTAAATCGCAGGTGTATTGCAGGTAAATCGCAGGTAAATTGCAGATAGACAGATCTATATAAAAAATTGAAAATTATATCAGTATCATAGGTATAATATAATATTTAATAAATATAATTATTTTTTTGGTTACATTTACATATTACTTTTGTTATATTAACAATTTATAACATAATACATTAATAATTATTTACTTTACATAAACTGAAGTTGTTCCAGTTAAAAACATATATAATTTAGGTAATAAAAATAAAAATTAATCACTAATATTATTTTTGGTGTTTTCCACAATTAACTAAACAATAAATTAATTTTGCAAAAGCTTATAGTTATTTAATACAACATAAAAAATAGAGAATATCGTAGATTCTTCCTAACAGACTAAAAAGTAATTCCTATCATCACAACCGTTGTTAAATTATCATAGTATTAAATATTTGTTTGCAAGATATATCAAATTGAAAAGTTCACACATAGTAAACTCAACTTTTCCAAACAGGACTGTATAGTCTGTTAACAAACAAACAATTTTATTTTAATTTTCTTGTAAAATATTACCTATGTCAATGAGGGTCTATTCAAAATTTGTAAATATATTATTTAAAAAAAGTGGCCTAAGTTTATCTGTTTTTAATTCTGGTATTATTAGGGATGTAGACTTTTTTTAAATTAAATTATTGGGGTTATTAATTTCATGTTATCATATCTTAAAATTAAATTTAAAACATAATATTATGATTGGCTTTGAATACTATTTTAATAAATTAGTAAGACATTTTTAAGAATTGATCAATTGTTTACCGCTCATAACTGAGAACATATAAACATTTTAAACTTAAAATAAAGGCCTAAAAAAAGTGAAAAGTTTCACACCATATTCATCCCATAATAATCCAATTTTTTCAAGAATGAGTAACCTTGTAATACAAAAGTTATGGTTAGGTTATGTATTGCAGGAGTGTCATCAAAACAGCCATCACCAACCAATTACTACCAAGGTCCATGGCCTTTACTGCATGAAATACATTTGGAAAACTTTTGAGAGTAGCATCCAGTATTTTCAAATCTGTAATTATGAACAATTTGAGTATATTATACCTTGCTAAAATCAATCTGCATATTCCGGTGAAGGTATGATAACCCAAACTCCGGTATTCAACTTCAATAGTGACATTAGAAAAACTAAGTGTGCCTAAGTTTGACTTCATAATACACTGACATTATTATTAATTGTACTCATAATACTTAATAAAGAGTTATTATATTAATATTTAATACTTTTTAATTATCATGGTGTTTATGTAAGCCCCCCTCTTACACAGAATGTTTAAAGACCCCAACATTTAAACAAGTCAATAATATAATAAATTCAGTTGGTTTATTTTGTGAATTAAAATGAAAATATAATATTTTAACATTTAATTGAAGTATTTGTTAGATTTCATTAATTTATTTTTATATAAAACTATGAACTTCTAATGAAACTAGTGAGATATAATATGCGAGAGTTTAAGCATTGTATACTGATTTATAAAACCCCGCCATCCCAAAAAAAGTCAGTTTTAAATTAGTCCCTGGTAATTATTAACCAAACCACAAGGTTCAACAATTACAATAGTTTGTTGATTCTTGCACATTTGTGACACTTGTAGTGGTGCTCTATTACAAATTAATAAACGTTGAAAAAATTTTATAAAATGTACAATATAATAATAATAAATATTTAATTTAACTGTAAATTCTACCATTTAAATAATAACTTTAAATCACTAATTTTATACATCTAGGTTTGTGGACGTTGTCCATAACATTTATTCTTTATTCTTTAAATTTATTTAAATAACAAAGGATTTAACAAATTACTGATTTAAAATAAACATTTCCTGTCAAATAACTATTAAAAAAATGTTATTTTTATGAAATCATTTTGTTTTTTATCCAAAATTTTTAGTAAAAAAAGTAGGAAACTAAACTTGAACAAGTTATTTCAAATTGTTACAAAGAGATACAATTCAAATAAGTTCTGCAACATGTGAACCCAGTTTTTTAAGTATGCAACACATTAAAAATTGGTTGAATGTATGTTACAGCAAGGGTTAAATTAATTATTAATTTTAGATATTGAGAAGGATGTTGCCAATAACATAAAAAAAGAATCAGTCTTAAATAAGTAGAGCACAATAAAAAAAGGAAAATAGTATTTTACGCATTATGATCTTATTAATCCATATGAAATTTAGGTATGTTATTTGTAGCTTGTAAAGTATTATATTATAATAATAAGTCAATTATTTACTTCATCAGCGTAATAACTAATAACATATGAGTTGTTAATGTACAAAATACAAATGAACTATATTGTTGAAGTTGTGTTATAAAAATTTGTTATTTAGTACTATAGTTGCGAAAATGGGTAATAACTCAAATTGAATAATTATTAATTAGGTGTGAACCTGTTATGAATAAATATGAACATTCAGATAGGCACATTACAAACTTATTATTAAGGTCATATTTAAAAATACAAGTTTTACTTACATTTTAACATGGTTGCTGAACCAAGCGGCAAGCACCAAAGCACAACCAGCGCTCAGCAGCGGCTAATGTAAAATGAGGAACCGTTTACCGTTAAATAACGGTCATTTTCGACGGATAAATGACGGATAAATAATGTATTTGGTCTTGGACCAGGGTGAGAAATTCGTGTACTCAAAAATCGTACTGAAATATTTACAATGCCTGACGGTTGGTATTAAATTGTAATTTTTTTATTTGAGGTTAGAATTCGAACTCTTGATTAAGGTTATCAATTATAATTTCTTATCACGGGACCCAACTCTTATCACGGGGCCCAACTGTCCCCATCCCGATGTTTACAATTTACTTTCCAATTTCCTAACCAAACATTTTACATTTTACCGCCGTTGTTGTTGTTTGGATGTCGCGGCTTTTTGTACCTTATTATATGGTTTTGAAAATTTTTGACTGTAATTTTCAAGTTTACTGATTGTTCTCTTGCATTACTGTGTAACTTTGTTAATTTATTCACAATGGAGTTTATTGTTAATAAACGGGCCAAACAGTATTCAAAATGTTGTTTGATCAATTGTAAAAGCCATATTTTGAATAAGGAAACCATAAGTTTTTTTACTTTCCCAAAAGAACCTGCCAGGTAAGAAAAATTTTTGTTATCTTTGTTTATTTGTTCCCGTTTTGAATAGCCTAATAGTTCATTAATACTTACTTTTCTTTCATAACCTAACCTAACCTACCATAAATTTGATTTTAAGCTGGTTGTTAAAATAATAAATTACACATACCTGCAGGTACCTACTTAATACTTATGTATTGTGAACATTTATTCTAGTCCAAACAATGCATATTACACGTATTTTTTTTTGGTATTATTGCAACTGACTAAACTGTTATTCTTTTTTAAAATGTCTTATTATTTTTTTATTATTAATTATATTTACAATAATATTTTAGATGTGCTGTTTGGATTGAAAATTGCAAATGTGATCACCTGAAATCAATCAACAATTTGGCTGCTAACACTAAGTATCGTGTTTGTTCTTTACATTTTGAAACTAACATGTTTTCCAATTTTCAGAAAAATAGACTAAAGCCAGAAGCTATACCTACTTTGTTTGATGCTATGGGAGTTGATCGTGTGGATGAACCAAAGAATAATGATGACCCTGAATGTAGCACTTCAGATTTTGTGCCATTATCATGTTCAACACCTGGTATGAACATAACATATATTATTGTAAACACAATAGAATTCTCACTTATTGTTGGTATTCCGCGGATAACAATATTGTATTCTAGTTTTTCTTAAAATCTTTATTATTTAAATTAATTTCTATTTGTTAAAATTTTGTTATATTTTGCATAAATGTTAGAGATGATTGACTTGTATGGAATTTTATATTTTAATTTTTACAGGTTCTTCTGCTCGTTTATCGATAAACTCACAAAGTTTATCTGATGCATCAACATCAATGGATATTGAAACAAGTGTTATTGGTATACAAACACCGAGTTATTTATCATCCAAAACTCCCCGAAAAGTTGCTCTTCAGGAAAAACTAAAAGAAAGTGAACGGGTTCAGGCCGAGTTGAAACAAATTATTATAAATTTGAATCGGCAAATAGCAAATGAACCTAACAATAAATTGGAGAATTGCTTGGAAACGTGTAAAGAATACTTGTCACCTACCCTCTTTATGATTGTCAAATCGCAAATCAAGAATAAGGAAAGAAATTATCGAGGATTCAGGTATTCTAATGAAATTAAGCAACTTGCCTTAAGTATTTATTTTCTAGGTCCAAGAGTTTACAATTTATTGCAAAATCCTCTATCCCTTCCTGTTAGTCGAACACTCAGAAGAGTAACTTCAAAATACGAAATAAATCCTGGTCTAAATGATTTTCTTTTCAATTTTCTATCATTTAAAATCAGTAGTTTTAAACCTGACGCGCTAGATTGCGTACTTTGTGCCGATGAAATGGCTTTAAAAACAAATTTATTTTATAATGTCTCTAAAGACAAAATTATAGGTTTTCATGAATCAAATTATCGTAAAAAGTATGAACCTGCCAAATATGCTTTAGTCCTTATGCTTGGAGGAATAAACGAAAATTGGAAACAACCAATTGCTTATTTTCTTGTGTCAAGTAGCTGTACCGGTACTGATCTGAAAGACATAATTATGTCAACAATTTGTCGCCTACAAAATATTAAACTTAATATCAAAGCTTTTATTACAGATCAAGGCACAAATTTTGTAAGTTTTTCTAAAAGCTTTTATGTTTCTCCTAACAAGCCATATTTTGAAGTAGATGGAAAACAAATTTTTTACATTTTTGACCCACCTCATCTTTTGAAATCTACTCGGAACATGTTGTTTAAACACAACTTTATAATTAATGATTCAATAGTAACTAAATCACATATTGATTCTTTTTACAATTATGATTCTGAAAATAATCTTCGCTTGGCTCCAAAATTAAAACATGCACATATTCATCCAGGACCATTTGAAAAAATGAGAGTTTATTTAGCTGCCCAAATTTTCAGTAATAGTGTTGCTTCTGGTATGTCTACAACTTTAAAGTCTGGTATTTTGCCGCCTAGCGCTCAATACACTATTGATTTCATCAGTGATATGGACAAATTATTTGACATATTCAATTCTTATAAAGCACCCAATCTTAAAGAATTCAATAGACCATTTAAAAATACTGAATCACAAATTAATTTTTTAAACAAAATGGCTGAAGTTTTTAGGAACATAAAAGTTGTTAATAAATTTAATGGATCAAATATTACTAATAGGATGAATTTTATAAATGGTTGGTTAATTTCAATATCTGCATTAAAAATGCTGTGGCATTCATTAAATCCAAATAAGAATCCAAATTATGTTCTATATACTAGATGCCTAAACCAAGATCGTGTAGAAAATTTATTTTGTTATTTCCGCCAACAGCATGGAAACAATTTAAATCCTACACCAATTGATTTTTGTAGGTCATTTAAAAAAATTTTTTGTGCTAATTATTTTAAACATTCTCCAGGTGCAAATTGCATTGAAGATTTAGATGAAATTTTAGGTGCAGAACTACCACAACCTGAAAAAATACTTCAATTTGAAGGATCAGATAAAAATCTTTTTAAATTTAAATGTATTAGCATTGGTACAGTTGACTATAGACAACTTGACATTCCAGAACAGAATGCATTAACTTACATTAGTGGTTATTTAATGAGAAAATGCTTAGAAAATCATATTTGTCAGGTTTGTACAGACTATGCGTACTATCAAAAAGAGTTGAACCAGTCATTTCTCTTGAGTTTCTATAAAGCATACCCTACTGGAGACAACTCTACATTTGGAAATCTGATGATGCCTCATGATGACTTTTATAATTTTGTATCCGAATTAGAAAATATTTTTATTGATAACTTCCCTTCCATTTCCTATGAAGACGGCGTGGGTTCAAAACTAAAGCAACAAATGAGTAATGTACCTTTTAATCATCCTTGTGAATCTTTTAATAAAATGTTTTTGATTAATTTATTTACACGCTTTAGAATTTTTTCAGCAATCAAATTTTTAAATAGAGCTTTAGTTTCTGAAAAAAAATTAAAAGATAGAAAATTGACCATTTTGAAACATTTGTAATCACACACACATTATTTTAGGTGATTTTTGTTTTATTCCAATAATACCGAGTGATCCATAAATTGTGTTAACACTCATTATTTGAAAAAGTTTAAACTTACCTTAAATTAACCTTGTATAATTAATTTGATGTAATTTTATAACATTTCTGAACAAAATATTATTTTTATGTACCTGCTATTAACGTTATAATTTGTAAACTTTTTACATTTTTGATTGAGACCATATATTTTTATAATCATATTATCTGAGTATTTCATTTTTTTTTTAATCAAATTTCTATCAAGTAGTTATTGGCGATCATAAACTTATCAAATTGATCTATATTCCGCTCATCTCATCTGAAAATACTTATAACTTCTTAACAGAAACTTGATTTTAAAAAAAATGAAATAATCAGAGAATATGTTTATAAAAATGTATGGTCTCAATTAAAAATGTAAAAAGTTTACAAATTATAACGTTAATAGCAGGTACATAAAAATAATATTTTGTTCAGAAATGTTATAAAATTACATCAAATTATATAAGGTTAATTTAAGGTAAGTTTAAACTTTTTCAAATAATCAGTGTTAACACAATTTATGGATCACTCGGTATTATTGGAATATAAAAAGTCATGTAAAATATTATTTTTCACAATATGATATTAAAAATGTATGTTGCCTTGTAAAATAGAAAAATACTTAGAATGATAGAAAATTGTAAAAAGTATTTTTATAGATTTTAAAGAAGATATTAAGAAGACAAACAATTGCATTTTTTAAATATCTGATTTTTTTAATTGTATTCAATTTTGAAATAAAAATAATCAATTATTATTATTATTATTACTACTAAGTAACTCTTTTTATTACTTGTTTATAAAATAAATTATTACTCAATGATGAATTATGTTTTATTTGTATCCTAGAAGTGTGTCACCTATATTCTTTAATTATATCAAATTAGTGTATATTTTTTTATTTCATTAAAATCTATTATTGATTTATAGTTGTGTTACATTTGGTTTATACCAATATTATAATTATATAAAATATAGTACAGAAAAAACCAGTATTTTACCACATAAACTATTGAATTTATTTTGAATATTATATATTTATGTGTAATACATTTTAACATCTTGTTGGATATTTATGAGTTAATCCAAATCTCAATAACGTTACCAAATTACCAAATATGGTATTTAAAAAGAAAAGAAGAATATTAAATAATCTGTTTAATATAAATACAAATATCTTGAAATTTGAATCATACATTCTAAAACAGATCAGTATTTTGATGCATTTCATATATTCTGTGATAATATTGTCTTTGAGCGAATTCTACAGCGGTAAACGTTGGAAACATTCGATGGGTCTGTCCGTTTGCTAAACGATGAAGTATTGTGCGTATACGTTTGCAAACATTGCGGACGCCGTGCCCCTGCGTTTTGTCTGCTCAGTTCCAATAATCAATACCTACCTTGCCCATTGAGTCGATTCTCGAGACAAATGTTGGTACATTATAGGTCTAGAGCGAGGTGTTGCATTTAGACAGTGTATTTGATCATTAAATGTATGACTGGAGTGGTGTATTTTTCATTTTTGAAAAAAAATAAATAAAACTATTATTTGTTTTAAGAGGACGCTACCCATTTGATGTCTCCGTCTAAACACACTTACACGACATGGCAAATTTTCGTTCACTAGTTTCAATAGTACTTAACGACTATTATTTTTGATATTAGAGTGAATTAACCATTATAACATTTTTAGATAATAACATTGTCCACGCTTAAGCGTTGGCTTTTATTCGATAATTTAATTTTCAAGTGATATAAGAGCATTTTTAATTTTTGATATCCCACATACACATATCTTAATTTAAAATGAAAATATTGAAAAATCGCAACGCTTAAGCACAGATAATATTCTTACTTAAAAGTATGGTAATAGGTCAATTCACTCTAATATTAAAACTAACAACACTATTGAAACTAGTGAACGGAAATCTGCTATGTCGTGCGTGTGTAAGACGGAGACAACAAATGCATGGGTAGCGTCCTCTTAAACGGTATATAAAAATAACTTAATTTAAATTTAATATGTAATTTACTTATATGTCAATATGCCGTGTACTAGTATATGTTTTACTGTTTATGTAAAACTTATTTTAAATCTTATAAGTATTTGAATTATTTTCTGAATTATATTAAGTATATATTAACTATTAGCTAAAAACATTTTAAATTTGATAATTTATTCAATAAAATTAAAAAAATTAAAATAAAATGAAGGATGGTAATAGATATAACTATTTAATAATTTAACATTTTTTCTCGAGGATATCTATTATTAGTTAATATTAATAATAAACAAAAAAAAACAATATTCACTTGAATTTTACTCTGTTTTATATGTTATATTCGTAATTAAAACAAGCTGTTAAAACACAAAGTAAATGACCAAGTGTAATATTTTATGACTTTAAATACCATTTTTTTTCAATTTTTAATAATAGAAAATTGTTCAAAACAATTGACTTAGTATTATAATATTTACATTTATTAATAATGATTAATGATATGATTGTACTATGTCCATTATACTATATAAATTGTTTTAAATAATATAATATAACACAGAATGTAACAGAATACCTTTTATTAATTTTTATTTTTAAATGTACCAATGGTTTTATTTTTTATTACTTATTTCAAACATTAAAAATGCAGTTTTATTAACTGAATAGTGAATACTATTTATTTACTTATAAAAGAACTTTTCCAAGATTTGTTCTAAATGTAAAATATACTTAACATACATTTTATTTCAAAACAATAGAAAATACATAATAAATGTTGTCAACAATGTGATTTTATTAAACATTGTAAATTCATACAATGAAAAAAGAAAATATTTTACTCATATACTTCCATTACATCATCTTCATAAACACACAAATCTTCCATCATCTCTTCAAGACTAATACGAGGTGCACCATCATTATCATCATCGTCTTCTGCAGCAGATTCAATACCAACATCTGGATTTTTGTAAATATTAATATTTTGCCTTAAATCTTTGTCCTCTTCCAAATCATCCATAAATTCGTCCATGTCACTAAAAATTAATTATTAGTATAATAGTGTTAATAAATTTAGATTTTTAATTATTACAGTAAGATACTAACTTGTGATCACTTTCCATATTCATTTCTGTGTCTGTGGTCATTCGTTTCAATTTCCAGGTACGTCTGCGATGCCTTGCACGGTCGGGATAATTTTTCTTTATGAGTATTACATCTGGCAATGATGATTTGGGCAATTTATCGAAATTGCTATCATTAGCATTACTATCAGCAATAGCATAACCCAACACTGTGTCCATTGGCTTGAGTACGTGTCCTAAATGTGACCGGCAATGTATAGAATCTGTTGTCAATCCCAAATCGCAAGATCTAACCACCCATACGTCAGCCAACATATGCTAAAAAACAAACATAATAAATTGTTTTAAAATCTGTATTTTTTGATAGTAAAAATTCATTAAAATAATGATAATAATTTATAGTTTATAATTAAAAATTAAAAATGTACAAGTAATAGGGGATTTAAAAATTCAAAGTTTAAACTAATTAATAAGTTTTTACTTAAATATATTACAATAAATACAATAAGTAATCAATTTGTTAAAAAATGTATTATACTAAAAATAAGTACAATATATATTCTTATGAGGAATAAAATTAAATAACTTTCTTTATTCAAGATACAGAATCACCTAACATAAATTTCAATTAGCTCTGAACACAAAATATTATTTTTCTTTAATTTGAAAGAATATTCAATTCTAAGAAAAATGGTATAGGTTTAGCATTTCTACTTGCATTATTTAATAAATTATGTGTAAAGACTGGAATTTTATGCATTTTCATATTCATACTGAATGTACACAACTATGGTCTATGAGGGTTCAAAATGTGGGTGTTTCTCGCCCCAAATTAATTTCATAGACAACATTTAGTTTTGCATATTTGAGGGGTTAAGACATATTTTGTTATTAAATGAAACCTATAATTTGTATACCTATTTTATACACTTTCTATAAAAAATAACTTAAATCTCTCTTTGGTCCTCTTTAAAATAAAAACATGGATTAATATGTTAACTAACAATTAATTTTGAATAATCCATAATCATAGACATTTTTTTGATAATCGATATAAATATTTTTTTTTGTTTAACATAGTTTATGTTTACAACACTGTATTTATAAAAACTACGATTCTCAAAAAATAGAAAATGTAGTAAGCCAGTTACTACTTAACAACACCATTGTAATATAATAGTAATTATACTATACTATAGATTAGCTATACTGTAATTCGGCATAAATCGGATATTAGAAACGGAAATAGGATTTCCTACTGTTTAGCATGAGAAGACAGGCTCACTGAATAATATAATTACTCGGGGAGTCCTGTGAACGACAATATTCAAATATAAAAATATAAAATAATGGTTAATTTAATTACAACGCGGTACGCGACAAAGTTCAATATAGAAATATAAAAGAGTAGAATGATTATTCAATTGAATCATAGATTAGCATTTTTAGCAATACGTAGAAATATAAGGAAGTCATAAAATGCGTGGGCCGGAACGCTGGTCACACACATCACATCCGTGAGCCGAGATACAGTATCTATAGGCAGGGGGTACGAGGAACTTCATATATAAGGGAGCCCGAATCGGCCTGTTTTCAGACGTGTACTACCACCCATTAGTGCAAGCACCTTCACGCCACTCTGTACGAGCATATTTTGGACTTAGAAAAAATTATCAACAATATAATAAAATTCACAATAAAACAACAACTGTCTTTTATTTATTATCAACCACGACTACAACATCAAACAAATTGTCTGCGACCCGCAACTATAATATCTCGGCAGCCACTTATCTACTATTAGTACTACGATAGTAGGTACCAAGCTGTCGAGAACATTACAAAAAGAAGTAATAACGTGGTTACTAAAACGGTTTGTCCCACTGAACTAATAATAAAATAAATAATCATATTTATATATTTATATATATTAGAAAATTAAAAATAAAATTGTTTGATCAAAATTCTAAACATTTTCTAATGATATGTAAATGTAAATGTGATATTTATTTTAATACAGGTAATTTGACAATATAGTCTACAGTATTAAATACACTGACGACATTGGTCGAACCAGAATTTCTCTTGTTAAATTTTTAACACGAGAAAAATTGTATTGATATTTATAAAAAAATTGATAACTGACAATGTCCATAAACAGCTCAAAAAGAGTCAAATTATTTTCAAAATTTATCGTGTATAGAAAATGCTGATATAAACATTCAGTGAAATTTTCTACAGTGATTTGTTTTTTTAATAACAATAAAATAAGAAAATTGTTACATGAGAAATCGAGAGAATATCAAATGTTGTAAAAATATGAATTTCAAACGCTCATAAAAATTTTATTTGACATTCTTGTAGACATTTTTTTTTTTAATAAAGGTAGACAAACTTATGGATAATCTTGTATTACATTTTCAAATCTTAAATTTAAAAAGAAAAATTTTTATGAATTCTCAACTCAAAATAATTTGCTTATTTTCGTGATTTTTCCTTATTTTGTCAAGATTTGAACTTTAAATGCTTATAAATAAAAACTGTGACTAAGTATTTTTATTATTTTTCAAATATCATAGTAACAATATAGTAGGAGCCTTGTATTAAATTTTCAAGCTTTTTTACTCAACAAATAAAGTTTTATTGACATCCATAGAAAAAAATACTAATAAAATTGGAAACTGAAAATGTTCCTAAACAGTTCAAAACAAATGAAAATATTTTTAAAATGTTATCATGTATAGAAAATGCAAATATTAACAACCAGTGAAAATTTCATGTATATACGTTTTCCATAGAAAAAAATACTAATAAAATTGGAAACTGAAAATGTTCCTAAACAGTTCAAAACAAATGAAAATAATTTTAAAATGTTATCATGTATAGAAAATGCAAATATTAACAACCAGTGAAAATTTCATGTATATACGTTCAATTGTTTTAAAGTTATACCAAAAACCAAAATTGATGTTCTCGATAACAGATTTTGCGTCTTTTATTTTTCATGTTGCTTTTAAAAACAACTGGCAAATTTTTACTTTTGACCCCCAAAAGAACCAACTAGATTCACATTTCTATCAGAAAAGTTACTGTTGAAAAAATTTTTACTGTCCTAAAAGGTGATGACAGACACAAAAATTAAAAATTAAAATTAATAAAAAAAAAAAATCACACATTATAAAATCAATACATTCATCGCTTCGTTCAGAATCTAAAAACTAAAAAAATTGAAATTGTCTGTAGTAATTTAACTTTTTTATAGACATTTTTTTTTTTTGATAATCTGATTCCAAAACTAATATAAATTCTATTTTTCTTAGGCCTATCTCTAAAGATGAAATTAAAAATTATATCCTCAATTGTAAGAAAAAAAATTCTTTTTATAAATATGGGATAACAAATTATGTTTTAAAGTACATTATTGATTAAATTCTCATACCTTTAGAATATATTAGATTCTGATGAATGTATTGATTTTACAATGATGTGTGTTTTTTATATTTTTTTAGTACTTCACCTTTAGTACAGTAAAATAGTATCTTTTCTTGTACTTTGGGGGGTCAAAAGTAAAAAATTCTCAATAGTTTTTAAAAGCACCGTGAAAAACAAAAGAAAAATTAAGGAAAATCGGGAATTTTTACACAAAATCAATTTTCGAAAAAATTGATTTTGGTTTTTGGTCCAACTCTTAAATAAACGACAGGCAGGTAGGTAGGTACATGAAAAATTGACTAAATTTTGAAAATAATTTGACTTTTTTTGAGCTGTTTTTGGAAATTATCAGTTTTCAATTATTTTTTTTTTTTCTATAAATATCGATAAAATTTTTTTTGTTGGGTAAAAAAGCGTGAAAATTTAATGCAAGGCTCCCGATATATTGTTAAAATATCAGTTGTAAAATATTAAAAATACATATGCATTATTTTCTTTTATAAGCATTTAAAGTTTAAATTTAATAATTATTTTGTAGTTAAAAATGTATAAAATGTTCAACTTTTATACCTCAGAATTGAAAATTTAATATAAGGTTCATCAACATTTATCAAATTTATAATTTATTAATTACTTTGTAGTTAAAAATGTATAAAATGTTTAACTTTTATGGCTAAGGATTGAAAATTTAAAACAAGGCTCCACGTAAATAGGTTATATATAAATTACTTTATTCACAATAATATCATCATATATACTTGGTAATATCATAGGCTGACTGACTGTTTTCGCTCAGAATTGTTCTTCTTATACAATGATATTGTATCATTGAATTCAAATTTAACACCATCCATTTCAGTGACCCACTTGTAGCCTACTGTACAGAAGAGCGACACCCACTTGCCCACCTTTTTTTAATTTGTAATTAACTTCTGGAATCTTCCCAGATGCACTTAAGGAAAATTCTATAATTCCACTATTTAAACTGGGAAGTAAAAATATTTGTTTAGATTATCGACCAATATCTCTAACCTGTACTTAAGCGAAAGTGCTTGAAAAATGTATAAAATCACGATTATATGAGTTTCTTGAAACATCATAAATTTTCCCTGATAATCAATTTGGTTTTAGAAAAAATAAAGGAACATCGAAAGCGCTACAAAATATTGTAAGTAATATACATAAAAAACTTGATGATGGTGATTTTGTTATTAGTATTTTTCTTGATGTTAAAAAAGTCTTTGATTCCGTAGATCATAATATATTATTAAAAAAAACTATACAATTATGGAATTTTTGGTATTCCAAATAATCTCATCAAAAGTTTTTTACAAATCGTAGTCAAAGAGTTAAAATAACTAATATATTCAGCAACTATGACACTTTGAATTACGGAGTTCCACAAGGATCTGGGACCTCTACTTTTCATTGTATATATAAATGATCCACTAGAATTAAAATGTTATGGTTTAATTATGTGTTTTTCTTATGATACTACAATACTAATTAATGACCAAAATAAATCCAAACTAGTTTCTAAAGCGACGCAAATTATGTCTTTTGTAAATAAATAGTTTAGTTCAAATAAACTTGAAATAAATTATGAAAAAACATGTTGTATTCCCTTCATGATTTCAAAGAAAAAAAGCTTTCAAATTATCGACGATTTAAAAATACATAATTTAAAATGTTCTAACGTGAAATCTCCAAATTATGTTAATTTTAATTGCGATTGTATTTATATTAAATCTGTTGATTCGAATAAATACCTTGGTGTTAATATTGACAAGCACTTAAAATGGGACACTCATATTGGTATAACTATTAAAATTTGAAGTCTTTTCTATAAATTCAAGTCTCTAAAGAATATCTTATTATTTCCCGGTTAGGTTAGGTTACATCATTATTAAATCAATACATTCATTACTCCCCTCAGAATCTAAAACTAAATGCTACGTTGCAATAGTTCTAATACAGTGATACATCAATCATCTTTAGCATAAAATGTTACAACATTATAAGTTAATTTTTTTAAGTCAATAATCTTAGATATAAATTTTATAAGAGGTTTTTTCACTCTAATTTTAGAAATTATTATGATTATAACCATTATTGTGAACGTGAAATTTGTTTTTTGCGCATGGATCAGAGAAAAAAAAATAGTGCATTGACATCTTCTTAAGATGACACTACACCATAATTTGATGTCTGAGTCTTACAACTGCATAACATTGCAAATTTACGCTCAGCAAATCACGTGTAGCTTCATTAGTTTAAATATTAGAGTGAATCATCCTATCATGAAAATTTATGGTATGAACATTATATATTGTGTTTATATATGGTAAAACTGTTTTTACAATAGTTTAATTGTTTAGCAAGTTTTGCGTTAATATTAAATAATAATTTGAAGAAAACATATTTTTGTGCTGTGTGCTTCTTTAAGAATGTCTTATTGGTTTTACTACTTAACTATTAGTTAAGAGGACGCTATTTATTGTGTTGTCTCCATCTCGTAAAAGTAAAACATAACAAAAACTGTTTTGTGCGGGACAGAACTTAGGCTGTAGTCCATGCTGAGCAACAACATTTTTACACTATAAAAAAGAGAATATTTGCTGTGAAAGGTCGTTTTTATATTTTTGATATCAGAACAATAAAAAAGTTATTTAAGTTAGAAAACAATGAATTTTCTAATAATAAGAAAATTTTTGTATGCGATTTCCAAAAATTAAAAACAACATTGCACATTCAATGTTCTACTCTTTTTAGTGTGAAAATTTGGTTGCTAAACTTGAACTTTAGCCTGAGTAGTTATTACCCACACAAAACAGATTTTGTTATGTTCTACATTTGTAAGACAGAGACAACACGTCCTCTATATACACGTCGGGTATAGCGTCCTCTAAATTATAGTCCTATAATTTTTAGGAAATTATATCATTATTATTTAAGTAAATATGAAACCTATCATAATTTATAAAATAGTACTTACTTTGTATGAAAGTTGACCTTGCCCTGGAAATTGTACTCTGTCTTTTTCCATGATAGGTTCAATATCCATTACAGTGTATTCTGTTAATTGTTTACTTTTGAATACACTTTGAAAACTGTCTCTCCAATATGCAGAACTACTCACCTCTGCCACTAAAAATAATATAATCAAACATTATAGCATAGTAGCATACCTCCAGAGAATGAAAAATATCAACATTTACATTGGGCGGTAGACGGATCAATCAGCTTAATAGAGTTTGTTACTCTGTATACGATACAAAGAGGACTGATACCTCCTAGTTGTTGACTAACTTTTTTAGACAAGCAAACAATACTATCTTTCATGACAGGAACAATTTCCATGCTGAAAAATAAAAATGTATTTAATTTTAAAATGTAACCCAAACTAGATAATAATCAAAAATTAAAATTATAACTGGTCTAGAATCTCAATGCAGTAACTGAAAAAAAAAATTATCCTAGGTGTGAAGTATTAATTATAGTTCTTTAATGATGCCTTATTTTTATTCAAAATTGTTTTTCAGTACACATTTAATTTGGTAACAAAAATCTTCTTCAAATATAATTCATCTATTATCAAACACCAAACATATTCCCTATAATCTGTATAATATAGAAGTTAATTTTACTGTTTCTCATTGAACTGAAAATTATTTAATGAAATAATTTAGTCTAATGAGTAACCAATACTTAATTTTGAACATTTTAGTTATTAATTTGTTATTAAATCAAGGTTTTTTTTTAACTTTTCTTACCTTTTTTTATTCAATACATATAGAATATAATTAATAAGTAATATCCTTGTAAAAAATTATTTAGATGAGCATATCCTCACTACTTGTTAGTACTTAAAAATTAACAATCAAACATACCATTAAAAAAACTACATTCAATAAAATAGGAGAACATTTTTTTTCTACTGTATTGAGTAAGATTTTATACCAGTACTTCGGTTCTCAATAGCTACAAAAATACCTGTATGTGAATTTGTAATTATAAGTATTACTATGAATATCATGCGATAACAACTTTTTAGAATGCTGATATCGGCAAGGCAATACAGCAGTCATGAAGTCTACAAGCTTACGAGCTTGTGATTCAGTTGAGTAAAAAAAATCCAAACCATCTGAAATAGATAATATTAGATTAATACCATTGATATACTTTGCTGTTTCTGAGTAATAAAAAAATTATTATCTTTTACTTGATTCTGGTTTTATAGACAATGTATTTTTATGCGCTTTATGTTTTAACATTAACTGTTCTAAGTAATAAAATGTTTTCTTGTTATCTGATTTTTGTCTAACTTGTACCTGTGATCATAATTTTTAAAACTTAATACTGAATTAATTATATTAATAATCATGTAGTTAAGAGGGTGCTACCCATTTGTTGTCTCCTCCGTCTAACACACATATGACATACCAAATTTGCATTTGCTAGTTTCAATAGTGTACTGCTAGTTTTGATATCAGAGTGAATTTACCTATTATCAAAATTTTAGGTAAGAACATTACCTGTGGTTAAGCGTTGGTGATTTTTTTCTATATTTTTATTTACTAGTAAGATATAGTATACATAGGTATGTGAAATATTACCAATCAAAAATGATCATATCTCGCTAGATAGTTAAAATATTGAAAAATGTACAATGCATAAAACAGTCTAATATGAATACAAACAGCACACTATTGAAATTAGTGGATGGAAATTTGCCATGTCGTACATGTGTAAGATAATATATAAAGATGTTGAATTTAATAAAAGAATTATCAATAAGAATACACTTACCAAAGCACGCCAATAATCCTGAGCTTCAGACCTATGACAATCATCACACATTTGATTTGCAACAGTAAATTCAACCACAAACACTTGTTGCAATGTCATGCCACTCATCACTTCTCCGTGCACAGTAAGTTTTACCTAAAACATAATTTAAAGTTAAAGACATTTGTTTAAATTATCACTTCTATAATTTATTTGAACCTTAATACGTTTGGAATGAGGTTCAGTCCAGATAAATCCGGCGTCCACTAGTTTCACTTTATTCAAAGCTTTCAGTTTACGCAAGCACAGCCCCAGCAGTTCCTTGGATTCAAGCGCACATGATATCCACTCAAACGGCGGCTGTAGATATCGTTCACAGTTGCGACAAAACTGCAATATTCCTTGTTTGGGTATGTCTTGGGTGATATCCACATGTATACGAAGGCAAGAAACACACATGTTTGCCGGATTTGGCTCCATAAGCACACCGCACTGGCAACATAATCTATAAGAACACAGTAGCAATGTAAATCGTAAACGACCGGGTGGTGCAGCTGGTGTACCGTTAGTCTGGCGAAACGAGGATAACCGCGATACTTACATTTTGAGCACCGTCGCCGGCACGGAAGTCGGAGCGTAGTCCATTTTCGGGTGGTCCATTATCCAATGTTTCGATAAACTCGGTTCGACGCGACTTTGCGAGCGTGCGAACTGCGAATCGGACGATCAGTGAGAACGTGTCTGGCGATCGCCATTGAAATCAACATTTACGTTCTGCGCAATTGATAACGGCATCGATAACACACGGTGATAACACAAGTGCCGTGCAGTGCGGACGTCGGATGCGGACGGGTCGTCGTCGGTTCCGTTGGCAGCGCTCGTTTGTGCCCACGTACGACAATATTTCGACGTTATTTGCTTGTACCGAACAACCCGCGCCATACCGCATACCCGGTCCGCAGTGCAGATAGTGGCGGATCGTCCGATATCGATCCCCGCATCGACCGCCGTGCGTTCGTGCATCGCAATTTGCAGTTGGCTGTTGCGTCGGGCGTCCGTTACCGTCTCTACCGGTTACCGAGTACCGGCAACCGGCGTCTAGCGACCGGCGGCTTTGGCGGCAGTTTACTGATTCGACGGCGGTTAGCGATTTCCCGGCGGCGCGTCATTTGCCAAGGGATCGTCGGCGGCGTTGTCTCCTCCGGCTCCGAGTGATTTCGGATTTTTTGTTTTTTATCCGTTTGCGTGTGCTGCGCCGAGGTGAGTAACGACCAAATATTATGTTAAATTTTACACCGTTCGTCGATGAAACGTCCTTTTTATAGTTTATAAAACTCACTGATTACACCCACAGATACGTGTCAATACCCAAACACGTACTCTAAACCCACCGTCCAACGTGTTTTACGTACCCACTAAACTTCTGCCAGACGTGTTTTTTTTTTTTTCTGTCGTTTGCGACCGACGATACCGTCCCACATGGGTTTTCGACGTTACCAAATCTCCGTCCCACGCCCGAGTATGAATTTTGTTTTTTAATCGTCGGTCGGTACCCATTTTGGAAACCCGCGATTTGCTTCATATTATCAAGTCAATGGCGGGTAGGTGTACCTATGTAGTGTTGTGGGTATTCAAGTCAGTGGCGACACGTTACCAGGCGGGAAATCTATCGCAGTACTAATCGTCATTCTTGTCTCGTCCAACTCGTTGAATGTCCGCCTCGTAATTTTACATTTTCCCGTTAATGCGGAAATCGAACAAATTTCCAGGCGCCAACACACGTCGAGTCATTCCTATTCGCCGTCTTATATCATTGTGCGGTGGGTGTACGGTGATAGAGAAAATGTGTGGCGTAACGTTTGATTGAGATCTCTTGCTTCTTATCGATGACTTATATTTTGTTGTCTGCCAGCTCTACCTGTTGAATGTTGTCGCAACTGAATCTCGTGAGCTTTGCATTTTCGTGACTCGTCCATAACTAATATTATATTTATCAAACATTAGTATAGTACATATCCTCGGGAGATTGTCGCGTTTATAGTCTTCTTGGTTTTTCCACACTTCACCACTGCTATAAAAAAAAAAAAAAAAAATTGATCCCAATTATTGCTCATCCTCTCACTACAACATTCGTTCATCCGTGTCTACATTTTGTAAACTTTTATGAAAATTATAGTTTATCAAATAAAATTAGTGATGATTTCTAATATTTTGTTAGATATATAATTTTATATTATGCTTTATGATACTTATTTATAGTTGATGTGTCTTACCATAATTATTATTGTATATGATGTAATTTGGCACAATAATAATTTAATATTAAGGTCCTTAGTGTAATCTTACATAAATTCTCTACTACCTATGTGCTACTAACTAATTATACAACAAGTCTTTCCTGATCATGATGTAAATGGCTAATATTATAATATCTAAGAGTATTGACTATATTTACAGGAATATTTGGCAACTCTGTAATATTTTTACCTGTAAAACTGGTATAACCACATTGAGTGCCTCGCTGTATTGACAATGTCCATGTAGTCAAAACTAGACCAGCTCTATGTCTCGACTTAATCTGACTTCCCTCCTCCCTAACTTGAAACAAATAGGTGCTCACTACTCAATATCAAAAATATTTTAATTTTAGTTAGTACTTTGCATACTATAGTATTTGATTGAAATGTGTTCATTATTATCAGGGCTTGGGACTTATAGCACTTAAAATCATTAAAATAAGCATTTAAAATCTTAAATTCAAGCCAAAATATTTCATTAAAAAAAAAAACTTTTTTTACATGATAAAGTAAAGTAAGTACTTTAGACATAATTTGTGTAACTGTATACAAGTTTCTAACTAAAAATAAAAAAAAATCAAACTTCACTTTTGAGACAATTTCCATTATTATTTATAGATTTTCTGAAAATTAAAATGTAAACGATATTTACAAATAGTTGAAAAAAAAATTAACTAATTAAATCTTACTGTCATTATTGCATTTAAATGATTTAACTTTAATTCTTTTAAAAACTACTTTGCAGTAAAATTCATAAAAAGTAGAAAAACCGGAAATAAGCATTTTTTTTGAAAAATCTATGAAAATTTCATAATTTCAAATTTCATAATTGAACGTGTCGTAACACGACATACACTTCCATATCCCTCTGCTATATTTTAAGTCAATCCATAAAAATAAGCAAATGCTTTAAGTCCAGAGTCCTGATTATTATTAACAAAAATATATAATTTTTGTGTAACAATGAATGAAAATTAATTTCTCTCTAGTGAAAAATCTGAACCAAATATACAATATTTTGAATATTAAAATTACATTATATTTTACCTAGTATATTAATAATGTAACTTTTGAGGACGTTTGTTGTCTCACTCTTACAAGTGCATAACATATCAAATTTTACGATCCGCAGATCTTGTTTAACTCAGTCAGTTTAAAAATTAGAGTGAATTACCTCTTATAAAATTTAAAGATAAGATTGTTTTCTAGGGCATTTCATAGGCGTTTTGTTATATTTTAATTTTAAAGCAATACCTGAGTATTTTAAAATTGTGAATTGTTTGTAGGTATATCTTAAAATACTCATAACTCGCTTTAAAATTGAAATATAACAAAAAGCCTATCATTTGCTCTAGATAATAATCTAGATATAATGTTAAAATTTTATATAGGTAAATTCACTATAATTTTGAAACTAACAGAGTTAAACGTGATCTGCTGAGCGTAAAATGTGCCATGTTACGCACTTATAAGACGGAGATAACAAATATCTATGGAACGTCCTCTTATCAATCTTGTATTACTTAATAGCATACTTAAATTTATTTTTCTTATTCAAATTTAAGTACAGGTGTACAAATTATATTCTTAATAATCATTTAGAAATGTTTTTTTATTTTCAGATACGATGGCAGTTTGTTTTGTTTGTAATTCCAAATTGTATGGGGAACGAACACGAGTATGTTCAAGCATTACACCACACAGTAATGCACCATACCCAGAAAAGATTGGTGAACTCATGGGAGAAGAATTTGTTATTATTGTCACGCCTGCGGATCACATGTGCAAGCGATGCACATCCCTTCTCATTCATATCGACAAGCTGGAAAATGATCTGAAACTTGTTAAAAATGCAATGTTATCATACATTCAAAAAAAATATGGATTGTTGCCTGCTGATCAGCCTGTTACTTCTATTGAAGTATACATTTATTTTGTGCTTATATCTGTATATAATATTTAACTATTTATTATTATTTTTCTTTTATCTTGTCTGTCTAGGTTGTCAATGGGAGTTTAAGGACCGATGAACTAGAAATAGGCCAGAGAAGAGTTCCTAGTGGTTTGACAGTTAGAGAACCTTCCACTAGTGCTGGTGGAAGTAATACTCCTTTGAGATCAAGACAGGACGCTTCAAAAATTAAAATATACAAATGCGGTTTTTGTCCATTCCAATCTAAAGACCTTGGTCACGTTCGGTATGTTCATGAATAATATTTTCCCAATACACGCCCTTAATTTATTTACATTTCAGTTTCCATATGCGTTCTCATATGAAAAAGAAAGATAACGAAAAATCAAACCAAACCGTGACAAAAACAGTAACTCAGGTAATAAAATATATGGCTTTTATTATACAATTAAGTAAATAAAAAAATTTTGAATTAACTAAAATTTATATACATTACATTAACAAATGCAGTTAAATAATATATAGGTATAATGTGTAGAATATAGAAAGACAAGTAGTAAAAATTAATTTTGATTTTATAAAGTAATTGTATATATATATCATATTGATTATGTCACAAACTTTAACAGGAACTCAAAAATCATACTTTTGTAAGTTGCTTTTAGAGCTACCGGGCAATTTTCAAGAACCACTGTATTTCAGAATGAGACAGTTTATAAATCGTTGGATTTCATTATATGTACAAACACTTGTCGAACGATCTACTGGTTACCTGTATCGTCCTTTTAATGCAGTCAGCGGCTGCTACAACTTATAGTTATTTATTTCATATTATGAATCGTGCAAACGATGAAAATTCATAAAATAAACAACCTGTAATGTTTCGTTTAAACTCAATATATTGTTACTCTTCAAATTGGTTCAATCATTTTCATCACTTTAAAAATTGTTGCAAAATAATCACTATTCCCATGTTTGTTCTTGTCCCTTAAAATGTTTTATTTACTATTTATTCCTTGAAATAAGTATTTTTTTTATCTTGTATGAACTTACAAACTTTTGTATGTACAACTTAAAAATATAAAGGAACCTAAATTCATTTTAGCTACTATAAGTAATAATGGTTCTCATTTAACAAATTATTATACCTATTTTCTATTCGTTATGGTCCTTAAATTTTGTTTTGTTTAAATGTTCTCAGCAACAACAACCTCAGCAGCAACAACATCAAAACCAAACACATCAGCTGAAGTGTTTACCAAACAAACAACAGCAACAAAAAAAAAAATTGTACAGATGTCAAGTATGTTCTGCATCGTTTGATAGCAGATCGGATTGCCTGGATCATATTCAAAGGGATCACAACCAGCAACCAACATCCACAACACAGGTTAAATTACTTATAATTTCCAAAATTCTTTTATGACTTCTTAAATTATTATTTTTAGGAACAGGAAAATTTACAACAGGAATCAGATGTTACTATGGAAGAAACCGCGTCAGTATTCCAACCACACAATATACTAAATTCTATAGAGAATCAACAGGACGTGATCAAGACTGAGGATGATGGTGATTTAGCTGACGACAAACATACTATGGACACAGACCTTGACATGTTGTTGAAGGACAATATCCCAGATGAAAACTCTGAAGTTCCTCCTATACAAGAAACACAGAATATTTCTGAAAATATGTCCGGACAAACAGAACTCATGCAACCTGACCAAGAAACCCCCGTTGCAAACGTAGATATAAGTGATATGGCAATTGGAGGTGGTGAGACTGAAACAGACCATTTAGACATTGAATCGATGTTGGCTGCCATTCACAATGATGTCGTCTCTCCCCCAAATGATGGCGGAAATGCACAAAATTTTTTATGAGAATTTAAAAATTCAGTAATGCTTTATCTCTAAAATTATTAGACTATTATCACTTGATAATAAATTAAATTGATATTTTTTTTTATACTCGACAATATTTATTAAATTTTAAAAAACTAGTACAAATAATTTAAGTAACATTTTTATATTATGAATTGTTTTGAAATAAAACATTATTCTTGGAAAACAGTATACAGAATTATTTGGACTAAAATGTTTCTAATTCAAGTAGGTATGTTTATTTTAGTTTAATAAAGTTATTTTTTTAGGAGCTCTTCCAACTTGCCATTTTGGGACATCTTTCTTACGTCAGAGCCTCCACCAATAAATACGCCATTCACAAACACTCGTGGCACCTAAAATAATAATAAATATAGCGAATCCATTTAATAAATTAATTAGTATCAATAAATTTACCGATCGAGCGCCAGTTATTCCTTCTAAAGCATCTTGAATATCATCCATGTCTTCTCTCTTATCTAAATCGATGGATTTGTAAGTGGCTTTCAGCTTATCAAAACACTAGCACAATTTTAAAGTTAAAACACATTGTTATTAATCCTTATGTCTATATAAGTATTAAAATTCTTACTTCTTTAGCCATCTGACAGTAGCCACAGTCCGATTTCGAGAATATAACAATAGGATCGTGCGCAACAGCGTCTTTAACGAACTGTGTAGCAGCCATCACTTGAGTTGGAGAGGGTATTCTTCTGCTGGAAAGTGAACCCATTAGTTGAAATTAGTTATATATTGAATCGTTTTATGCGTTTTCACAAAAGTGTAGTGGAAAATGCAATCAGTATGTTTGAAAGTAATTTGTCTGTCAACACATCAACTATAGAGTACTATAGAACAAATAAAAATTGACCTAGTTAGCTCTAATTTAAAACTCACATTTTCAAGCGCTGGATAAGTTATAACTAAAATAATTTTCAAATGTTAAATATGGACTAAATAAGTAGTTGAGTTAATGGCTTATAATCAAGTTTTATCTTAATAATATAATTAAAGAATAGCATAACTAGAATAGTCATAACTCGTAGGGAATTCGTCCCACTCATTACTCAAAAATAAGGCATTCAAATAGGACATGTAAATATTCTTTACATAAATTATATTGATATCGAATAATGCTCCTGCCCATAGAACAATTTCCGCGGATGCCAATAATAATAGTAAAATAACTAATACATTAAGCAAATTGTTTTTATTAGCATAGATTAAAAAGATAACTGTGCACATAAATCAATGTTTATATAAACAAGTAAATTTAGTCAAAACCTAAATAATTGCAAAAACATTTCTTTGGTGCTTAATACAAATTACTTTTGCATTGAAAAAATGTATTTTATTATGACTATACTCTAATTGTATGGTAAGATAAGTTGTGTAGTTATCCCATAAATGCTAAGGTATAGTAGTAGTATATTCGAGTAGTTGAACTAGGTATTGTTTAGCACAACTTACTATATCATGTCTAATTATAAATATAAATTTTTGAAAAAATTATAACAATCACCAAAATGAAGTTATAATATTGTACCTATAACCACTTTATAGTAAATATATTTCCACATGTTTTTAATTTAATTATTTAATATTACTTAAAATATTTCAATATTTGTACAAAGTTACAACACTATAGTTTTGTATTTAGCAAATCTAGTTTAATAATTTTAAGTGAGTTGGTACTTAAAATAAATTTATTAGATAAAAAAATTCTGATCATGCATTTTCAACTACTATAAGCGTGCGCACAGGGGGGGGGGGGACGTGGCCACCTTGCGAGTTGTACCAAAATTTGTATACATAGTAATACAATAATACATGATCTAAAAACATCACATTTTTTGATTTTTTAAATCATAAAACATTAAATTAGGTATGTGAAAAATAACATTGACACTCAATGATAATAAATAATAATAAATTAAATGTCTTTAAAAATAAAATTGATAACATATTACCATTACAGATTGCGAAATTGCATTTATTTAAAATTGAAAACTGTGTTGACAATTAAAATATTTCTTATTTAATTTTAAAAAAATATGTATCTGTTTTTTATCATATGAATGATTTATTCCTTAAATAGTGGGTGGTTATGAGTAGGTAAATTTTAAGAATGTAACATTTTAATTGTTTCTTCCATCAGAGTTCAGGTTTCTTAATGTTTATTGACTTAGCCCACCCTGCCACAAATGTCTGCGCACGCCTATGTCAACTACCTATAAAGCTTATGAATTTATTACAAATAATGTTATTTATTTAATTTACAATAATATTTACCTAATTTGTATATACAATCCTCAGATTTATTTTATAAGAGACAGTTCAAGAGGACGTTCAAATTAACTGTACATGACAAATATACTAGAAAATCATTAAATTATATGTCACATGAGTGAACAGTTTACTTTCAGAGAAATAAAAACACACGTTGTATCAGAAATGTTCATAAAAGCCAATCAAAAACTACCCAAAGTAAAAGTTATTAAATATACATTTTAAGTTGCTATCTATACACACACGGAACATGACATAAATCTATCGAAAACGTAATTATCATCCACACAACCGGTATCAACTTGTTAGAGGAACAGGAAATGCTAACGTGTTTCAAGTAATAGAAACGACTTAATCTGAATTTTTGATTTCACTCATTTACACAAATTAAACACTGGCAGAAAACAGTTTAAATAACAAGCGGTTTCTTGGGTGCAAATATAGAAAAACAGAGAAAGGTGTTTTGAACTATAAAACTAACTTTTGAAAGAAAATGAGCCTTTTACGACATTAAGTTTTATTTTTAATAGTATAAGTAAGATAAAATACCATAGGCCATTAGAAATATCAATAGAAGAAAAAAAAATTGAATAGATCTGTGACCTTTAATTTCACCAAAATATCATCAATTTTATTATGAGTTGAAAACCTCAAATGAGGCTCAAGATGGAGAGTAAAAAAAATAATAAGATGGCTATAGTAATTCAAAACTAAAATATTAAAATGTAACTCCTAGACTGACGTAAATTTTCATTTTGTTTTGTTGAACTGTGTACTATGTTAAGGTATGTTACCTATAATAATATCACAATGTTAAGTTTGATAATTCTTATTTAATTTAAATTACACCCATTGAACATGTCCAGCAAAAACATTTCGCATAAAGCCCCGACATCTACCAGACCGGCCCTGTGTAAATTATATTAATACAAACAATGGAACCTATTTATTACAAATACTTAAAATATTAAAGTACCTAGCCAGTAGGTAGGTACCTATTTAAAACATATTACCGTACTAACATTAAATACAACTTTCCTCACAAAATGTATTTACCACTATTGTTCGTATACACTATACGTTAAAGAATTAAAACTATTCAGTGGTTACGGTATATCCCGTGCTACACCTTAAAACGCTGTGTGTCAGCAGTACAATTTGTGAACAAATAAAATGTTAGAATTTTTGCTATTGCCCGTGCGGTTGCGTATTATACTGAAAATTTGTTAATATTATATTTATACAATACGACAACAGAATGCTATTAAGCACAAGGGGCGGACGTGTTCTCGTTACCGTTCTCTGTCACTCGTTCGACACACACTCTAAACCGACAACTCATATTTAGCCCACCGCAGTTGTACTTATAAATTATTTTGAACCGCGACGAATGACAATATTATACAAATTTATAATTATTTCAAACGATGCGATACTGTTGTGATTTCCGTTTTAAACAACGATGGTCTGATTGAATAGTCGCCTACCACCAAATGAGACTTTTTTTTTCAATATCTCAAAAATGTCGCGTCCGCCCCGCCGGACGACCGAAATTCCGATGAACGCAATAATTAAAGATCTAACGATGACAAACGGCTTGATATTATAATATATTAATAATGTTACATAAAATTAATAATATTATATTATTGGTCCTGCACACTAAATTATCATGAATTACTTACTTGTGAATTAGTGGAAACGGAGTGATTTTCTGATTTCGAAATCGGTGTTGCGCTCGACGTCCAGAAAACTAATGAAGGTTCGCCGATGAACAATATTATAATTTGTATTTGTATAAGAATTATTATTATCTTCGTATCGCGTAAAAACCTTCGATAATATAATAAATCATGACATTTACAACGAATAATGATAATAACATGAAATAGAAAATGTGTACGATGGAAATTTAATGGTTCCCCCTCACCCCGCCCGCCGTGTCCGGTTCGCAGTTTTTATTGGTCGAGTCGCGGTGAGGCGAACGCCGATATCACGGATTGTATAAAATTATTTATTCGTTTATTATTTTCGTGATATTTTGTGTTCGGACTGCTGATAATATTATTGTGCACAGGATCCGACGACATTTCAATTTCAATATATATTTCGTTTCCGTCACAGCGATACCGTCTTGTCTTCTCGCGACAGTAAAATATTGACCTATATAAACGAATTTATTTCGAATTATTATAGGAATAATGTGGTGTTGAAATATTCATGCGGACAACAATATTATGTTATTCGGCATTCCCACGGGCCACATGATATTATATTATATATTACCTATATATCAGGGATGGGCAACTCGAAGTAACTAGCGGGCCACTTTTAAGTACTTTGAAATCTAGCGGGCCGCAGTGCATAGGAGAAAGCAAAAAAAAAAAAGGTCCTTCAAATTATTTACTAACATTTATTTATATTTACAATTATTATTTAATGTGATACTTGAGGATGAGGTTTTTCAATAGACAGTTCAGTAAAATCCACATCTATTTCTGTAGTTTGAAAATGTAATTTGAACTTTAAATGCTTATAAAAAAAATTGTGCCTATGTATTTTTAATATTTTTCAACTGCTATTAGAACGATATATCAGGAGCCTTATATTAAATTTTCACGCTTTTTTACCCAACAAATAAAATTTTATTGATAATTATAGAAAAAAAAAACTAAAAAAATTGAAAACTCACAATGTCCGTAAAGGGCTCAAAAAGAGTCAAAATATTTTCAAAATTGTATGGTGTATAGAAAATGCTAATATAAACATTCAGTGAAATTTTCAAGTATCTACAGTCATTCGTTTTTTAATTACAATAAAATAAGAAAATTGTTACATGAGAAATCAAGTGAATATCAAATGTTGTAAAAATATAAATTTCAGACACTCGTAAAAATTTAATCTAAGTTTCTTGTAGACATTTTTTTTTTTTTGATAAAGGTAGACAAAATTATGACTTATGAGTAATATAATATTACATTTTCAAATCTTAGATTTAAAAAGAAAATTTTTTATGAATTCTCAACTCAAAATAATTTACTAATTTTCGTGATTGTTCAGTATTTTGTCAAAATTTGAACTTTAAATGCTTATAAATAAAAACTTTGACTAAGGATTTTTAATTTTTTTCATCTGGCTTTGAAACAATAACCTATAGGTGCCTTCTATTAAATTTTCAAGCTTTTTTACCCAACAGATAAAATTTTATTGATATTTATAGAAAAAAAAACTAAAAAAATTGAAAACTGACAATGTCCGTAAACAGCTCAAAAAGAGTCAAAATATTTTCAAAATTTTATGGTACATAGTAAATGCTAATATAAACATTCAGTCAAAATTTCATGTCCCTACGGTCATTTGTTTTAGAGTTACACCGAAAACCAAAATCGATTTTCTCAAAAACAGATTTTGCGTAAAAATTCCCGTTTTTCCTTAATTTTTCTTTTGTTTTTCACGTCGCTTTTGAAAACTACTGAGAAATTTTTACTTTTGACCCCACCAAAGTACCAACTAGATTCACTTTCCTATCAGAAAAGTTACTGTTGAAGAAAATCCAAGCACTTTTACTGTCCTAAGAGGTGATGACAGACAAAAATAAAAAATAAAAAAATAAAAAATAAAAAAAAAACACACTCATTGTAAAATCAATACATTCATCGCTTCGCTCAGAATCTAAAACTACGGCAGTACGGATATGACTAAACCGATAAAATGAAACAAAGTAACTAGATAAGAATTTATATCCACATTTTATTGAAAAATGTAATGAAATAAAATAAAATACAGATGTACTGCCAGACAATACTAAAACGCTTTTTTTCAGCTGTTTGGCTCATATTAAAATAAAAAATGTAATAAAATAATAAGCAAATAAATGTTAATTAATAATTTAAACCAACAAACAAACGGAAAAAATATGAAATTGTTCAACAACCAAGAAAATCTAACTTGCTTACACTGGAAACAACTGTACTGTGCAATATGAAGTGTTCAAGTGTTATAAAAATAGTTGGAATTCCGGATTTTTATATAAATCTCTAATTCAACTAGTACCAAAATATCTTTATTATCCATATTAATGTATTTATCACATACTTTAAGTAACAAATGATACAATTTTTAAGAAAACAATATTTAGAAATGTATAAAATTATACATTTTAATTCAGAAAAATAATATTATATTTTAATTTTTAAATACTTTTTGTATTTTTTTTAATACTATTTTTCTGTAATATGTTAGGGCCGTATTCATAGTCGTTGCTTGAAAATAAGTATCTATTGCTTATAGCATACTATATGACTCAAATAGTCAAATGAGATTCATAAGACTTTTGAAAAGAAAAAGTTTTACATTGCTATTTTAGTTATCACAATTTTTTTTTTTTAATTAGCAAAATTAGCTTGAGCAATACTTTTTCTCAGTGCCGTATTTATGCAAGGATAATTAATGGAACATTTGCACTGGGTCCACTCAAAAGAGGCCCTTTGGGCATACAAAATTAACTGTAGGTACCTATATCTTTTTATCATACGTTGGAAAAACAAAATATATTTAGATTTTATTTGAATGTTTTGGTGGGTTATAAATTATAATGAGTTTTCCCCGAAAACGACGGCCTTAAACAACTTTGCCGACAACAAAATCGAATTGCCGTTATTATCGTACCTAATAATATTATTATTGTCGTAATATTACTATTGACGTTATTGTCTTGCGTAGTTACGTGATATATACGTCGTATTTATTGTATATAATATCTATTTGTCGTTTGTTTATTATTTTTAATAATTTAAAATGTCAAAAAATACTTAAGTGGGTTTAATGAAGAGAAAATTTAAGGATAAACGAGATGAAGAGGCATAAAAACTACACGGTAGCTTAAATAAATTTACGTTTAGAACTAGTTTATCTGCTAGCACACAATCGAATTGTTTGTGAAAGCTGATCATCTGAAATCGAATTTAACCTAAAACATTCAACTTAAAAATATTTAGTTTGATATTTAAGTGTAATAATCAAAAATACGCATTTTTTTAAAAACAAAACGATTGCAAAAAACCCCTTGATCCGGCACTGGCCCTGCTTATTCTTAAGCATCGGCTATGAATATACGGCCCTTAATGTCCATCATGTTATTTAAGAAAGTAATTGATACAATTATTTATTTTCCATGATAATTTGTACAATTTTTTATGTAACTGAAATACGTATATTTTTCATTGCGATTTTAACATAATATTTATACTGCAATTTTGACATATTTTTAGAACAGTTATGACATATTTTTTTTAACTCAAGTATATTATATTCGTTCTCTACTTATAATACTATACGAACTATTACTTATCCGAAATTTGATATTTGTAAATCAAAATACACTGAATATAATATTCTGCTTTGGAATATGAAATAAAATATGTATGATATGGTGTCATTCAAAAAAGTAAAAATATAATTTTTTTCACCAATATTGTTTTGGCTACTCGTGGATAGTAGGTACCTACACTACCTACCAAAAATCTGAACGCATAATGTATTATAGTATGCTATATAGTGTCTATTAGAATGATATTTATCAGAAAATATTACATACCGATATCTACCAGTCATACGCGTAATCTTATATTATATTATAATATCTTAAAATATTTTTAATTTTTAAATAATTTTAATTAACGGGAAAATACCTGTGACTTGAGTTATTGAGATAATTAACATATTAAACGGTGATACAATACTATAGTCTTATAATAAGACTATACTATAACAGCTAAATATCCACCAAAACCCAGGATAACTTACTTTTAGATACTAATATATTATTTCATTCTGTAGTGTTGTGTCCTTCACTTCGCTGAGCGGTATAACTACGGAGGCCGCGGAATTATATTATTTTGCATGTTTTTTTTTAATCTATATGTAGTCATACGGATACGGATGCTCGAAATCTTTACAAATAATGAAACATGTAAATCAATGACATAAGTTTTTTTTGCATATTTGAGAATATTTTAAGATAAAAGAATATTTAGTATAATAAAGAATATTAGAGAATATATCGATTAATTTTATATAAATTTTCGATATTTTGTGTTGCAGTGGCGTAAATAATATAAATTATAATATGCCTGATAATATACATATTATATACAGGGTGAACTGACTTTTGGAATAACTTTTGTTCTAATCAATATTTAATTTTTTATATATATATAATTTATATAGGCACTTGTACTACACATATATATTATGCAAAATATTATTTTTATTTTTAACACTGAAAATAAAAAATTTAAATTTGATTTAAAATTTTTTGGTTATATTCAAAATAGCCAATTTGTGAATCTGATTATAACAACAATTTTGATAGTAAAAACATTTATCTAAGTTAAGTAGTTTATTTTTTAAAATATCAATATTTTTTTGATTAAATGAATTTGGCAAACCTAAGAACTTTTTTCAAAATATTTTTTTTTAGGGAATTTGCTGACATGAGTATATTTCTTAAATTATTTACTAATCATATAATGTTAACAATTTTTGTTATACGCTTAAGTATATCATCAATTTGTTTTTCGTCAGGTCTTTCTGTCACACCTTGTATATATTATATGCGTATTTTATACCAACGTATATACGATAACTATACCCCATATTATAGTACCTAATTGTATAGTCTGTAGATAGCGATGAAAAATTATTTTAATTGAACAATTAAAATTCATCATTAATCTAATTTAAATAAATAAATAAATTGTTACGTATTATAAGTTAAAGGTTGTTTCTAAGCTGTATTATTTTTTTATTTCCTATATAGGCTGTATAGGTACCTATTTATATTAGTATTTGTTTGTATTATGTACTTCATTCTTTTGCATAGAAATATGCATATATTTTTAATTTAAGAGAATAGGTATATTAATATTAAAGCATATTTTTGAATATTTTATTATGATTTTTAAAGAATATTGGAAGAATTTTATCAAATTTTTAAGAGAATATTAACATTTTATTTTGGCTATTTTGAGAGAATATTATTCTGGCCCTAGTTATAAACAGTGATGAGTGAATTACTTTTGAAAAGTAATAAAATTACGTTACTCGTTAAGTATAAATATTTATATTTAAATTACATTCACGTTACCAGACATTATTTTTATCACGTTCCCACTGTGCAATGAGTTGTTGTATCAATGTTTCAGCGATGTTTTATTGGAACGTGTAACATCGCAATGCGAGTTGCATACGTGTATGAAAAACATTGCTGCAACACTTAATGCCCTGTTTTTGCTGACATTCAGGAAACAGTGTAAGCACATCTTTAGAAACATAGATGCATTATTTCACGGCAATGCAAATCTAATGTGTTCAAGTAAAGTAATGTGTATGTAACATCAAAAATCACATACATATAATGTTATGTTGACACTTTATCCCACTGTGCTATATTATGTTTCATTAACATTTCAAATCAATTTGTAACATTTATTAGATGTTACATAGATATTATTATTTGTCATAAAATTAGCAACTAATTATTTTAAAACGAAAAAAAAAACAATAAAAATAATACACCCGTACAGGGAATCGACCTCATCGGCAGAGTATTGTTGTTAATACCTACCTAATGTCCTACGCCTTATACCTACGAGCCTACACCTAACCGATAGAATATGTAGTATAATTGTTGTATATAACACCTAGTGTTTTCATAGTATAGTTTTGACAGCAAAGGTTAAGAACTGTTTCAAGTCCGTCAGGCGTCAGTATTGTTGTAGTGAAAAGTTATACAATAATATAATAAATAGTAAGATAGTAAGACCTACTCTATATAAATTGTTATGTGGAAATAACATAACATATTAATATCAATTAATATTAATTAATAGTATTTTTACTTTAGGTAGGTACCTATCTATTAGTAAAATAACATGGTTCAAAACCATACATTTCTTTTTTTCTAATACTTTACTTTTTTTAAATAATAATTACAAAATCAGTACCTCCATAAGGACTAATCGAATAATAAGTAGGTACATTGTTAATGCCTTGGCCGGAGCTATACACGGTGTTTTTCGCAGCGTTTTCTGTTGAATTAAGGGGATTCGATACCGCGGTGATTGTCTGTTTTTGTCTAACACACGTGCGACATAGTATTTTAGACGTGTTTTTTGCCAAACATACCAATTATTGATCTAATGAAGCGACAAGAATTCTGAAAACAGATTTGAATTTGTCGTCAAGTCCACTTGAAATCGACTTTCCCTTATTTTTGATATTATAATACCCAAATACCTAAAATTATCATATAAAAATTGTCGTATTTCAACTTTTGGAGAAGTTAAAATCAAAAAACCAAAAATGTGGGTAAGTCGATTACATGTAGTCTTGACGACAAATTCAAACATGTTTTTAAAATCCTTATCGCTTCATTATATCAATTGGTATGTTTGGCGAAGAACTCGTCCAAACTCTAAAATCCTATGTCGCACGTATGTTAGACAAAAATAGAAAATCACGGTATCGAATCCCCTATATTAGTTTATATCGGAGTAGCTATACACGACGGGAGTAATAATACGCAACGTTTTCATTCACGGTAAAAAATCTCAAAGGAAACACATCGCTTACTTCCCTACTCAGGGAAAAAAATTATACATAATATTAAACAATTCAGATTGTAGCTATAGGTATACTCGTGTATACAGGGCGGGATTTAGGAATGTGGGGGCCCTGAGCTCACCCTTAGAAGTAGATTTTTTTTCGATTACATATACTTATAGTTACCAAAATTCTAAATAGCCAGAATTTTGGTTAAGAAAAAACAATGATTTGTTGTGATGAAACAATAAAGATAGTAAATTACATTTATTAGATTCTAATATGATGTACTGTCAATTGTCATAATATATAATATACAGAACTTAAACGATAATTTTCATCATATGCGATAACTTTGCGAGATTTCGTTTCAAATTTTTCAACAACTTGTGAAAAATCCAATGATCATTTTAGTAAGTCAATTTCGATGCTTAACAGTACAAGACCTGATAGCCGACTTTGTGTAATTGAAGTTCGTAGTCGGTTTTTAATTAACTTCATTTTTGAAAATGATCGTGCCCCGCTACAGTTGGACACCATCAAAACTTAATATATACGCATCACTACTTCATCATTAGGGAATGTACGTTGTACATTGTACACTACAAACTTGCTATATAAGTTATAATATGTGTTTATATTTATAACTGTTTTTAATTAAAATGTCTATACAATTCCACAAGATAATAACATAATAATCGATTTTAAATTTATATTTGTAAGCTCGCTCATTTTTATGCATTTATAATAATATATAAGTATATTATTAGTTATTAAATATTAATAATAACATTTATTCATAAATTTATGACAATATCAATGATTGAACATTTTTATTCAAGTTGTGATTTAAATCTATTTAAAAAATGTTATATTGTATTTTATACTATTTTATACTTAGATACAAAAAAACCACATTTAGTGGAGGCCCTTATTTTGTGCCCCACCTAAATCCGGTCCTGTATCGTAAAATAACTATAATAACTTATAAGTATAATGCACTAGTAAGACATCATAAAACCGGTAAAGAATGCGCTATTACATTATTTTCAATTGTGTACGTTTATTGAGTTATTTATTAATGTTTTTTTTATTTTATTCAATTAAAATTTCTTATCTAAAAGTTGTATCTTTATGATGACAAATGACAATATGATTGACAATATGTTGAATGTATAAAAAATGCATTTGCGCAGATTGCACCACATTGTAATTTGTAGCCATAATATGTCCTATAACTATTATATTATATTACATTATATATTTATTATTTATATTAAATATTATATTATACATTAGTATATTACACGGCTTAATTAATTTACTTAGTGTACCTTGTATCTTAGATAATGTAACTATATTATATTTTATTTAAACATACAATTTAAAGTAAAATTTAAAATTTAAGTATCCGGTAACCAGTATCTTTAAGGCCCCAGAAAATATGTCATTTTTAAGGAGTTGTGTTTAGGCAATTATTTTGTTCCTGCGATTACTGATCGTCTTTGTGTGTGTAGTAAATGATCATTATTCATTATACTCCCCTACCATCACTCGCGACCCGCATCAATTTACACTTCATTGTCACAACTATAACTTTTTATAGTCACAAGGCTTCTACTACATTGTTACAATGACATTTGACAAATATTATAAATCCTTAGTCACAGTTTTTTCTTATAAGCATTTAAAGTTCAAAAATTGACAAAATACTGAAAAATCACGAAAATTAGCAAATTATTTTGAGTTGTGAATTCAAAAAAAATTTTCTTTTTAAATCTAAGATTTGAAAATTTAATACAAGATTATCCATAACTTTGTCTACCTTTATCAAAAAAAAATGTCTACAAGAAAGTCAAATTACATTTTTATGAGCGTTTGAAATTCATATTTTTACAACATTTTATATTCACTCGATATCTCATGTAACGATTTTCTTATTTTGTTGTAATTAAAAAACGTATGACTGTAGATACTTAAAAATTTCACTGAATGTTTGTACTAGCATTTTCTATACACGAAAAATTTTTGAAAATAATTCGTCTCTTTTTAACCTGTTTACGGAAACTGTCAGTTTTCAATTTTTTTAATTTTTTTTTCTATAAATATCAATAAAATTATATTTGTTTGGTAAAAAAGCGTGAAAATTTAATATAAGGCTCCCGATATATTGTTCTAATAGCAGTTGAAAAATATTAAAAATACATAGGCACAATTTTTTTTTTATAAGCATTTAAAGTTCAAATTTTAACAAAATGTATCAAATTTATAATTTAATAATTATTTTTTAGTTAAAAATTTATAAAATGTTCAACTTTTATAGCTAAGGATTGAAAATTGAAAACAAGGCTCCACGTAAATGGGTTATATATAAATTACTTTATTTACAAAAATATCATCAAATATACTTGGTAATATCATAGGCTGACTGACCGTTTTCGCTCAGAATCGTTTTTCTTATACAATGATATTTTATCATTGAATTCAAATTTAATACCATCTAACACAGTGACCCACTTGTAACCTACTGTACAGTAGAGCGACATCCACTTATCCACCTTTTTTTAGTTTTTTTCCTATAATTGTCAATAGAATTTTATTTGTTGCCTGTTGGGTAAAAAAGCGTTAAAATTTAATACAAGTCTCCTGATATATTGTTACAGTAGTTGAAAAATATCAAAAATACATAGGCACAATTTTTTTTTATAAACGTTTAAAGTTTGAATTTTGACAAAATGTATTTATTATTTTCTAGTTGGCTGTGAAATATCGTTTTCATTTTATCGGAACTACAAAATAAGTTATTCAAGTTTAAAAAAAAACACAAAAATAATGTATTATGAAATAATAATAACTTCTTTTGTGTAACTGCTGTGTAAGTGATATCAAAAAAAAATTAAGAGCGATATTTCACAGATAATGTTCTGTAGAATTTATTTTATTCATATTCATGTAATCCACGGTTTTCTGGTGATCGGCCTTATCGATCGAGTGTGTAGTGTGTACCGATCGTCGCGCGTATCCGGACCGGTCGCAGTGTTCGGACTTATCTAGATGAATATCTAGATAATTATTTGTTCATCTTTTATATTATCTAGATAAATAGTTACAAGGTATCTAAACGTTCATCTTAGATAGTTTTTTTACTAATCTAAATAAATTTATCTAAAAATCGTGATATTGTACAAACGCAATTTTAAATATTTATACAGATTCTCAAACAAAGTGTATGGTTTATAAATAATGTAATTATTTTTATTTATATCATTATTATTATTATGTCCTTAGTGCCCAACTAAAATATACATAAATTTAAAACCATTTAAAAAAAAATCGTATCTTTTTTTATATACCTAGATAAAAGAGTATTTATCTTTATCTTTATCTAGAGTTAAGTTATCTTTTATATCTATCTAGATACTTTTGAGATGCATTATCTTTATCTTTATCTAGATAAAAAAAGTACTTATCTAATCCGAACACTGACCGGTCGTATGTTGTAATATAATAATAATAATTATTAATTTATTGTATTGCGTGTGTAACGCCGAGCGGTCGGGCGACTCGCATACGAATTACGAAAATTATTTTGTTCTCAAGACTCGCGTTACTAAAGTTGTAAGATACGCGTCTCGACGACCGTAACCATTACTGTCTGGCGATATGAAATAAAAGACAGTATGAGAAGAATTTTGTGTTTTCACATTTTACTAAATAAGAACATCCTTTTGGCCATCATCATTTTACCTTACTATTTTTGTACGAAATAGGAAGTACCTCCTACCTACAATATTATTTTCATATTTTATTTGTTTAAAACAACTTTTTAATGTTTTCATCCAAACTTACCATTGGGTTTTTACAGATATATTGTCCATTATCAATTCCAAAACTTGTTCAACAACAACTTTAGAAAGTCTAAATTTGATCCTAAAATCATGATCATCCCATTTCATCATATGATTAATTCTATCACGTACCGTGTAAGGTCTTCGACGATAATTAATAAACTCTAATATTTCGTCATCGTCGTCATCAAATAAAAGATTTGGCTGAATATTCGTTATATTATATTTAGTAATTTATTCTTAAAAAAAAAATCAACAAAAATGTAGGTCAGGTACATATAAAATGTATATATTTTGAACCTAAGTAGTACAATAAAATCATATGATGATATGAGGTAGTTTAGTATTTTATTATATTATATTATAAAATAGTACGTAAACTCTGTGTTTTAATCCTTCAGTGAAACGTTTAACTGTTAACTGATAAACTGAAAAGTTTCTAAACAAACATTTAAATTTAATGTTAAATTGAACTGATAGTTAAATGTCTCCAACTATAGCAGTTATTAGTTAAGTATGACTGAACAATAACAGGGCCTTAGATTAAGTTAATCATAGTCGGTGGTTATAATTTGTCTTAATTCGTGATACGAAGATAATAAACACGACGACGTAATCGTTATTGAAACTCCTAGGTATAATATTTACAGTACGTGTTATCATGTTTGACGTGTTATCAATTCGAAAATTGTTAGTTAATACTTAATGACTACGTCGAAATGTCAAATGGATTTACTGTTCGGCATTCGCTATTTAGTAGGATTACTTGGTCAAATAGTCAATTGCTATTCTAAAATTTAACCGACACGATACGATGTTGTTGCAGTTGTAAAGTATTAACTTTTTATCGATTAACCGGTAACTGTTAAGACACCATGATCGCTTACAATCCGTCGTCCAATTTATATCATGTAAAACATTATTAATACATAAAATAGCGTTTCAAGAGTGAAAAGTGAACGTCCAAACAATTCAAAAGTAAATGCAAACATGGACATCATGAGGGATGACATGAAATAATTACTAAATGTGTACTTTTTACATTTTAAGATGTATGCGGCCAACGGGTTGTATGTCGTGCAGGGAGAGCTGTCAACTTTAATATCGGCGTTAAAAAGAGATCACAATTCATATCAAGTAAATCATAAAACTATTCAAAATATTCTGTTTAAGAGGATGCTATACAGCCATTTGTTGTCTTCGCCTTACAAGTGTGTTATGCAAATTTACGATCAGGAGACCTCGTTTAGCTCCGTTAGTTTAAAAATTATAGTGAATCGACCTATCATGAAACTTGATGGTATGTACATTATCTGTGTTTGTATGTGGGTTTTTACAATAACTTAGTTTTAAGTGAGTTAAAGAGCATTTTTAATTTACGCTATATTATATACGCATAACTTGCTAAAAAATTGAAATATCTTAGAAAACTTAAACACAAACATAGATAATGTTCTTACCATCAAGTTTCATAATAGGCCAATTCACTCTAATTTTTAAACTAACGAGTTAAACGTGATCTGCTGAGCGTAAATTTGCTATGTTATGCAGTGGCGTAACTTCAAAATTTGGGCCCGGGAGCGAAATTTTCAACAGGCCCCCCCATCGTCCAGGTACCTATATATATTAAGAAGATCCGGGGGAGTGTATTCACCTTACTAAAATAATTAAAAAATTTTTTTTTAAATAAAAGATATTAATTTAATACTTCATATTATATACATACAAAAAAAATTAGTAAACAGTTATAGCAGTTGTAATAAATAACAATTAACTCAAAACTTAAAACATTCTTCTGGACTTCTTATTTGCCAAACTAGAAATAATATCTGATGTATTAATTTCTTTCGCAATTTTCTTTTCTATTGATATTATTGCCAAACTTGACAGACGAATTTGAGACATCGTACTTCGAAGATAGTTTTTAATTATTTTGAGTTTAGAAAAACTTCTTTCTGCGGTGGCCACCGTCACTGGTATTGTCAAAAAAAGAAAACAAGCTGTACATAAATCTGGAAAACTTGCTGCTATTAAATAATTGTCTACAATTATAAATTTTGCCAAGTCATGTACAGAATTTAATTTTGAAATTTGATTTTCAAACGAACGTTTAAATTGAATAATTTGGTTGACCAAATCTATTGTTAAATCATGTTCATAATTGTAATCGTAATGATTAATGACAGACGGTCGATTGATAGCCGGTCTATTAATAAATATATGTTAGGAATAAAACCCAACTTTTAACAGTAATGATAAAACTTTAAACCTCAAATTGTTTTTTCTGTAGTATCATACTCATGAACATGACGTAAAACGTTAATATAATAATGTTCATACCCATATCGCCTACCGCAGCGAAAAAGGTCGTATCTAACAATTTTGAATTAATTAAAAAAATGATTTGTTCAATACTATATTATAATAGAAAAATATAGGTAGTTTTAAATTTTTATTAATAATTAATAGAAAATTTTTTTTTATTTCTTTGGGCCCCTATACGAACGGGCCCGGGTGCGACTGCGCCCTCTGATCCCTCTTAGTTACGCCACTGATGTTATGCACTTGTTATACAGAGACAAAAAATATCTGTGTAGAATCTTCTTAAAAGAGTTTATTCTTAAATTTAAAATTACCACCCAATTTTTGTGGATGTTTCATATTGTTACACAGTATACAACCTGTTACCTAATAACATTATGTTATAATGAATACGTATTCCGTAGGTAGCTAATACTTATGCTTTGTGGTTAAGTTGCTATTATAAAATTATATTTTTAGTGTATAGTATTTTGCGACCATATGAATGTATTTAATTATAGTTTTACTTGATTTCCTGCCAGATAGTAAAATAGTGTGTCATTTAACAAAAATCTATCTTTTTGTATTACAAGTTATTACTTATTACTATTAGTTATAAGTATTGTTTCTATAGTAACATTTTTAAGCATTTAATTTCTTCATAGTATTATACAATTATCAATGATTAGTTTTAAAATCATAAATTATATGTTATAATATAATAAATTATGGGTACCTACTATTTTATTATTTAAACAAAACATTGATCTAGTTTTAATTTTTAGAAGTACTTAAAAATGTCATTTGTGAATCAATAGATAGTAAATGTTGTTTGTTTAATTTATAACTAAATAGTAAATAATACTTACTAAGAATTACACATTATTTTGTTGTTTAAAATATATTTAACCAACCACATAACGTATTATGGTGCTGCCCTCATATGTTGACTACAAATGCATGCGGTCTACCATCGTAAATGTAGACCTTAGCAGAAAAAAATAATTATTTAATAAACACGTACATCCACTAAAAGATAAAATAAAATTGGTCAGATAAAATGTTCTGATATATGTCATATCTTGTATTTTCCAACCATGTTTATTGTTATTAAAAGATAAAATTGTTGATATACCTAACCTACCTACAATTACATTATAACAAAGTTAATAAGTTTGTTAGTTACGTATTGGTCGTCGATTGTGTTGTACTGAGTTTATATTTGTGTCCATTATGCAATTAAAAGATTTTTATTTGACTGTCGCAAAGAGTGAAGAGAATGCCCCTTCAATCCCACCTCAACCATTATTGTTGGAAGGTTGCTTGAAAATACGTACTGGATATATTTATAGCATTTCTGAGGGATATTAAAACAGTATCGCTAAAATTATTATTTATTATTTTTATATTTATTTTTTGATGATGTAACTTTCATCACATCATTATTGACAGTTTATCGTACATTTTTTATTATTTTTTATATTGATTTTTTATGAATACTTGTTATTATTATTACATTATATTTTTCAAATTTGAGCTAATAAACATTTATTATAATTATGAAAATATAAACATTGCGTATTACAATATAGGTATTATGCGATCTACGTCTTACAAAGTAGACCGCATACGCAAGCAGAAATAGATCGGTAGTCTGCATATGAGATCAGCACCCATATTATAATGGAAATGAAAATCAAAAGCTGATTGCCATTAGTAATGGTCCATTACGCACCTTAATATTTAATATTTTTAATTAGGTAATTAATTTGTATTTAATCTGCAGGATGAAGAAAGGTATTCTCCATGTAAAAGATTGTTCAAATTAAGAGATGCTATTAATCAAGTGGAAGATTTAATGTCCCTCAATTTTGATCATGTTATGGGTAACCTATTTACTAAATACATAATTTTTTTTTTTTTTTTGTAAACCTGGTTAAAATGAAAATAATAATATCTGATTCCTACTGTTTACAAATTATACAGGGTTTACTGTATTAAGTATTTAGTTTAATAGATAATTATAGTTGACATTTTGTGTTTAGAACCATTTTTGGATGTAATACGCTGTGAAGAGATTACTGGCCCAGTAACAAGTTTAGCATTGATGTCAATTTATAAGTTTATAAATTATGGACTAATAAAAAAATGTAAATTGGAACCACACAAAATGATTTAGTAAACTTTATTTAATTATAATATACTTTTGTGTAGGTGTTCCTGAGTCAAAGTTATTGACAACTGTAGAAAATATTGCAGACGCAATTACTCACACTAGATTTTTGGGAACTGAAAAAACTAGTGATGCTATAGTATTAATGAAAACTTTACAAGTTTTATATTGCTTAATGATGTCTCCCGAAGGCGAATTTCTTCCAAATGAAAGTGTTTGTGAGATTATGATGAGTTGTTTTCGTTTTTGTTTTGAAGTTAGACTAAGTGGTATGTTATATAATATATACTATGTTCAATGAATAATTATTTCATGTAAATTGTATATGTTTGCAGAATTTGTACGATCCTATGCTGAACATTGCTTGAAAGATATTATTCAACTTCTTTTTTCAAGATTAGTTACGTTAAGTAAAGAACTGGGAAATTCTTCAAAAGTCAGTTAAACTTAATTAAATGAAGTTCAATAGTATGAGATATTTAAAAAAAATATAACTTTTTATGAATGATGTACTTCCTCAGGTATTAGGACTCAACATGAAGAATTATGGTGACCCTCTAAGTAATTGTAATGATAATGTGGAAAATACAGTAGATACAGTTAATTCAAGCGATGAAACACCTCTACCTGAAGAATCAACTTTACCTCAAGTAAATTAATATAACTCATTAAGAGAACGCTATACACGCATTTATTGTCTCGGTCTTACTAGTGCAGAGCATAGCAAATTTACGCTCAGCAGATCGCATTTAGCTATGCTAGTTTAAAAATTAGAGTAAATTAACATATTATTAAACTTAATGGCAAGAACATTGTATGTGTTTGTTCGGGGGATTTTTATGATTGCTCAATTTTTACAATGATTCAGTTTTTAAATTGCGCTGTATTATGTATGCAAAACTTGCTAAAAACTTTAACTATTATAAAAATCATACAGATAATGTTCATACCGTTAAGTTTCATAGTTTCGATTCACGCTAGTTTTTAAACTAACGAAACTAAATGTTATCTGTTGAGCGTAAATTTGCTATGTTACACACTTGTAATACAGAGACAACAAATGCATGTGTAGTGTCCTCTTAAAGTAACAAGATTAACCAAATATTTACGTGTGATCTAAATATAATTTTTCCTGATATATGGAAACTGTGTTCTATTACTCCAGTACTGAAATCGGGGGATGCATCTCTAGTCTCCAACTACAGGCCAATCTCTTTTCTTTCCCACATTGTCAAATTATTCGAATCATTAGTTCTTAATAATATTCAACCAAGCGTCAACAGATTGTTAATGGAGAAACAACATGGTTTCCGGTCTGGCTGTTCTACAACTACTTGAAATGCAGTCTTTTTTAATTATATATTTGAAGCTTTTAAAGCTCATTCACAAGTTGAAGTCATCTTCACTGATTTCTGCAAAGCTTTTGACCGTGTTGATCACCATATATTGCAATGTGTCTTGCAAGCAACTAGTTTCGGTGAGCCACTTTTATCGTGGTTTCGTTCTTTTATTGATGGTAGGAAACCATTTGTTAATATTCATGGAGTCTCTTCTGATATACTCCCCATTTCATCTGGTGTCCCTCAAGGTGGCCACCTCTCCCTACTACTGTTTTCTATATTTTTAAATAGTATTAACCATACATTAAAGCATGCACAGCTCCTAGCGTTTGCGGATGATGTAAAAGTGTTCTATCGTATCGACTCTCTAAACGACTGTCTTATCCTATAAGATGAACTGAATGCAATTGTTGCATGGGCCAACAAGGTAGGGTTGGATTTCAGTATTGCCAAATGTCATCATATGACTTTTACACATCTTAAATCCCCAATTAATTTTAAATATGCAATTAATGGGAGTATTCTACAATTACTTGATAAATCTGTCACTGATCTTGGTTTTGTTCTCTGTCCTACGCTAAGCCCAAATTTACACATTGAGTGTGTCTGCTGCAAATCACTTAAAATCTTAGGTTTTATTAAGCGCTTAACAATAGAGTTTAAATTAGCATCTCCCCTTAAGGCACTGTAATGTTCGCTTGTTAGGCCTATCCTTAAATACAGCTTTGTCATTTTTAATCTTAATACTGCTCAAAACTCAATAATGCTTGAGCGAGTTCAAAATATATTCTTAAAATATGCTAGTCATGTACTCAGTATTGAATGTCCTCTTCATAATTATTTACCAGTTCGCGAGTATCTCAAACTAGATTCACTAGCTGACCGTAGGCGTGCTTCTATTCTTACATTTCTATCCAAATTATTAAATGGGCAGATTGACTCACCACACCTTCTCTTTCTCATTCTTTTACATGTCCCTCATCGCTCCACTTGTTAACACACCACTTTTAATTTACCTACCTCTTCCACTAATTATGGTTTAAATAAATCACTTCAGCGCTGTATGTTTATTGCCAATTCAGACCCCTCCTTTTCTATCTCACAAACCTAATCAAGTATTTATGTATTATTAAATTTCACTGTTATATCCCACTATTGTAATTATTTGTATTAATATTAAATGTAAATTGGGCTCACGCCCGTATTGTATGCTAAAATAAAATAATTTAATGAGTTCTTAATACAGTGGAATATCGGTATCTTGAAGTCTTAAAGGATAATAATTCAACATGTCCAAACTTTGGTTACAGAGGTAATTTTAAATATGAGAATAAATGATCAAGATTGAAAAAAAAATTTTATATACAGAAACTTTGAGATACTGAGGTTCAACTGTATTATCTTAGTGCAATAATGTATCAAATTCAAATTCTATATTGGTTTGAAATATTCATAATTATGCATTTATTGTTAATAAATATAATAAATATAATTTATATATTTTCATCAAATCACACATTTTAAAAATCTCTGTCTTACAATTAACTTTTGATTATTTAAATATATTGAATCATATATTGTTATAGAATTCCCTTGATAAATTTAATTGAAACTATTGTGTTTGAAATATTAGTGTGATGTGAATGCCCTGACTGAAACATCAAAACTAGATATAAACAATGAAAAAGAAACTTCACCTGGTAAAGAAATACCGACTGATGAATTACCATTACTAAACAATGGTAAGCTATTATTGTTTAATATTTTCTTACAAATAATAAAAATAATTTATTGCTTTTAAAGAAAATGACCCAGATTCAAATAATGAGACACCAGTAGATGATGATAAAAAAGAATACGTGAATGGTCAAGGAGTAAGATTTACGACCCAAATACCTATACCTTATACTAGTAAGTGATTTTTTCTACCACTTTAATGTTGTAGTTATCTCTACATATTAGTTAATACTTGACTTATAATTTTTAGAAGTTCCATACAATAGTGGCTGTGTTTTGGAGCTTATTAAGTTTCTTGTAGATGCTTGCGATCCACATGATCAGCAAAATTCTGAAGTAATGATTGGTGTTGGGCTCAATCTTTTGGTCATTGCTTTTGAAGTTGGAGCATATGCCATTAAATGCCACGTTAATATGCATTCCATTATAAAAGATCAACTATGTCGTAACATTCTTTCTGTGTGTGCACAAATCTAAAAATTTTTTATATTTTCTTTATTATATAAAATAGTTAAAACAATTTTTTTTTTTTAGCTCTTGTCTCATGAGAAAATGCCAATATTCAGTTCAAGTCTTAGACTTGCTTTCTTAGTGTTTGAATCTATGCGTCAACATTTAAAATTTCAACTGGAATACTATATGACCAATTTAATAAACATAGTGGTTAATGAAAATTCTAAAATTCCATATGGTAAAAAAGAAATGGCACTAAGTATGTACATCATTATAATCAAATTTAAATATTAATACAAACAATTGAATGTTTAGAAATTAATTTTGTATTATTTTTCTAGAATGTCTTGTCCAACTATGGAAAATTCCCGGACTGGTCACTGAACTTTATTTAAATTATGATTGTGGACTATATTGTTCAGATTTGTATGATGACATTACTAAATTATTATCTAAAGCAAGTTAATAATAAAATAAAATTGCATATTTATTTATTTTTTTATATTTTGTAATAACTTTATTGGTTATAGAATGTTTTTCCATTCAATGATATCTACAGCACTCATTTACTATCAATGGATGCTCTTTTAGCTGTGGTTGATTCAATTGAACGTCATTGTCATAACCGTACACAATTCACTCAAAAGTCAGAAAGCAGTTCAACATATGATGGTATAATTTAATTACTTATAATTTAGTTATGTTCTTAATGTTGTAACTTAAATGTATTTAGTATCTGAAGATCAAAAATCAGAATCTGAAATTAATTTAGAACGTTGGCAACCAGACTTCTCAATTAATATTCCTAGTCATGAAGAATTAATGGCCATAAAAAGAAAGAAGAAGGTTAATAATTTATTTATGTTTTTATTTACAGTTTTCAATTATAGTACTTTAGATAGAAATTGCCTATAGCATTTTATTTTTGAATTATTATTAATGAATAATAATTGTCTTAATAATTTTAGCTACTTACTTCGGGTACAGAGAAATTCAACACAAAACCAAAGAAAGGTATAGAGTTTCTACAAGAACATGGTCTTTTATCAACACCACTGAATCCAATTGAAATTGCTACATTTTTGAAGGAAAATCCTCTTTTGGATAAAAAAATGATTGGCGAATATATAAGCAACAGAAACAATGTGGATGTTCTAAATAGTTTTATCAAGTATGTTTTAAATTTTTGTAGTATAATTAGGGTACAGATATTAATTTAGTATAAAATTAAAAATATTTAAATATATATTTTTTTTATTACTTGATAAATATTTATTTACAATATTTAAATATTTAAATTGAAAATAAGAGAATTTAATAAACAAAATAATAATACAAATTAAAATTTTTTATTTTGAATTTTCCAAATAGTCTTCATGAGGGAAATAGTTAGAAACAACAAATTATTGGATATTTAAAAATTTTAAATGACAGCGATTCAATCTTGTTTTTAACGATTGAATGATGATTTCTCTACATAAACGGTAGTGATAGATGCATATTTCATACACGATAATTCTTTTGTATTGTATTTGATTTCCGAATTTTTTTTTGGTGTTTTGTTTAACAGTATATCCCTTAACGACATTACAGCGTTAAATCCTGTATTTTTCCAATATGTTTTGTAATTTTGTATTAGTTTTAATTCCAATTTCTCCAGGTACTCTTTCCAATTGCTTTATGGCATTATCAGATATTTTTAGACTCTGTTAATGGTATTTTAAAAAATTTCTAATTTTGAAATAGTATCAACTAAATATATAAAATTAGCAGAAATTAATGCTAAATTGTTTCGCAAGTTTTTATTTTCTATGAGCTCAATTGTTTTGTTATTGTTATAGCAGTACAGAATCTAAATTTAAAACAACGTTCAATCTTTTCAAAGTCATTCAAATCATATAAAACACCTGATAGCCACTGAGTTATAGGCTTGGGAGGCAGTGTTACATTTGGATACATGTCATATATTAGTACATAACTGGAGCTTTAAAAAAAAAAAACTCTTACGCTAGAAATTAATGAATCAACCTCAGGAAAGTGAAATCTAATTGTTTCTGCGGTATGATAGAATCAACGTAATAGAAAAGTTAAATGAAAAATTCTTGGATAAAATGGGTCCAATACTTTTCACGCTTTACACATAAACGGCATCCATTAAAAATCAAATTATACATTATTGTGTATTATACCATAAGGCCACAACCAATTTTATTATTAAATAATTGGCATATAGTTTTATGGTTGCATATATTCTTCACAATATAACAAAAATGGTTTTGATGGTTCAGTGCTCAATTTTCCTACAGTTACATTTGCGATATACTGACCACGTCTGTGGTTTCATCTAATCCATCCCAAATAGGTCCATCCCCAATGATTTATTGAATTTTTTTAATAGTTCATAAACCCCACTTGCATAACTTTTTAAAAGTGTACTCAGGAATATTATGACCAGTTTATTTTTCATAAAATCTGAACTTATTAGTGCATGACACAAATCATCGTTAAAAACAGATGTACTACAGGAAATTAGTAGATGCAAATGATTTAGAAATAATATTTTGTTAAAACTGAAGTTTTCCGTATCTATTGTCTATATGTTAACCGTACGAGTCTTTATATGCTGGTTAACTTGACCATGTTGGTCAATAAATTCTGATTTTTCAAAAGATTGACAGTATAAAACTTATTCATCACATCTAAAAGTTAAGTTTGAAAATTTTTGCAAATAAAGACCAACTTTTGATGCGCAATTGACTTAAGGCATATTTAAATTATTAAAATAATTATTTTATGAAATAAAAACATGGATACTGACTACACAAACGGACGCAACACGAAAATAATGTGATCAAAAAGCGAAAATGTATGTATTAGTGTGTAGGTACTGAAATGTATACATAGTACCTTGTATCTAATACCTACTACCTAGATAAGATATTAAATTGTTGTTGTTTGATGCCAAAATGTGTACAGACTACAGACCTTATTGTATAGTGTCGTACATTAAAATACTAAAATAAAAATGGAAATTCTACATTAATACAGAATATGTATATTTTATATTTATTAGTAAAATATTTAAAATAAAATTAGCATCAACTCATCTGACATAAAATGAAACGTATACACATGTCAAAAATTTAACGATATTACAACTACCTACAAATTTATTAAATTTATTTAAATTAAAATCTTTCATAGTTATAATTTTATAATTTCATAGCATGTATTTTATAATTTGTTGTTGTTTTGTTTAGTTCTTTTGATTTATGTGGTACACGTGTTGATGAAGCTCTTCGAATGTATCTTGAAGCATTTCGACTACCTGGAGAATCTCCTCTAATATCATTTGTATTAGAACCATTTACAGAATATTGGCATGTTAGTAGTTATTAATACTTATCATTAAATAGTATTTTCAAATTTATTTTGTATGAATTCTAGAAATGTAATGGGGAACCTTTTGCAAATGCAGAATGTGCGTTTTTATTAGCATATGCAATTATTATGCTAAATGTCGACCAACACAATCAAAATGTTAGACGAATAGATCAACCAATGACAACAGATTCATTTAAACGCAATTTAAAAAAATTGAATGGTGGCGAAGATTTTGATCACCCAATGTTAGAAGAAATATATAAAGAAATCAAGTAAGCTAAATAACAATTTATTTAGTTCTTAATACCTACTATACTTTTTTGTTATCGCTCCACTACTACACCATATAAAATGTATTACCTCACCATCAGAAGTGATACCAAACGTCTAAAACAATTGTTTTACTATTTTACTACGTTCAGATATTTTTTGTGTGCTGTAACAAATTATACTTCAATAAATCACATAATAATTATATAATACTGTCTATAATTAATGGTAGTACAGTTAGTAATAAATATTTCATAATTACACGTAAGTAAACATAAGAAAATAAGATGATTTCCTATAGATTTTTATTCGTAATTTTCCCTTGTCACAGATTTTATTTTGTTTTAATGATGTGCTTTTTATTGTAAACAACATTGATTGCCAGTATTAAATATTACAATGAACAACTTATCAAAATTAATTTTAAAATAATTTTATATAATTTGTAAGATAGGTATGCATTTGAAACTAGTAACTATACATACAATATAGCAACAGGTCAATAACATACCAACACAATTATTAGAATATATTAAAATAACATTTTAAATATTGTAAGAATTAAGAATTATTTACCCATTTTCCATAAATAGGACACAGGTTAGACTAACCTATCGAGATACAAAGAAATATTGATCATAAATGAGAAATAACAAACTATTAGATTAAAGAGTAAAGACTGCTGACATACGGTGGTGGGACATACGTTTATATAGCTCTGTGGAAAGGCGATAACAAACATGTATCATACATTTATTCTTTTATCATACCAACAACTAATCTAATGAACATTTTTAGATCAAATGAAATTGTTATGCCTGCAGAACATACTGGTGCTGTTTTAGAAAACTATTTATGGAAAGTTTTGTTGCGACGTGCATCTGGTAAAGATGGATCTTACATACAAGCACCGAGTGGAGTTTTTGACCATGAACTATTTTCTATTTGTTGGGGTCCTACTTTAGCTGCATTAAGCTTTATATTTGATAAGTCGAATCATCAAACAGTTTATACTAGAACAGTATTTGGTCTTAGGTAATTTTTGCCCATAAAAATAATTATTTATAACTTTTTTAACTCATTTAAATAGATACAAGTCATATTGCACATAAATACTGTAACTTATTCTCATAAACAATCTTTCAGAAAATGTGCATTTATTTGTGCCCATTATGGAATGTGTGCTGAATTTGATAGCCTTATCATATCATTGTGCAAGTTTACTAATTTACAGAACAACCCAGATGTGTGTATAGTATTCAAATATTTTATCAATATTAGTTATTTAGAAACATTAAAAAAAAAAAATGTCTAAAAGTTTAAATGGATTTTGAAATTTGAATAGAACTAATAGGGTTTTTGATTTGACTCACTTTTTTAGTATTGAGTGCAACAATGTATTTGATTTGACCAATATTCGGTAAACTGGTGCAATATTGTATTCTATATTCAATTTAAATGCACTGACTACTCTCTTGTACACTCAGTGCTCACTTTCTGCAGTGCCGATTTTGTGAATGCTCATACTCTTATGAACTCCATTACTCTATTATGAAGTTAAATATTGTTCTTATTTGTTTTATTAAAATTTGTGCAGACCTAGTGCAACACTCATAGACTGGTATAATTACTTGGTGCACTTATAAATTGTCAAATCGAAAACACTATAAATCGTATTCTTAATGTTCAGTTTATAAATGTTAAATTCTTATTAATACATTGTATTATTTATGATCCTGTCAATTTAGTGTCCAGAAAATGTTACAATACTGTTTGGAAGTAACTCTAAATCTCGACTGGCTACTCGCACTCTTTTTAGTCTGACCCATATGTATGGTGATATTATTCGTGAGGGTTGGTCTAGTATATTTGACATAATCTTACAACTATATAAATGCAAACTATTACCTACCATATTAGTCGAGGTAATTTTTCTAAACTCTTTAAATGCAATTATAATATAATGTATATAATTTAGTGTATTTTTTTAGTCTGAAGATTTTCTTGAACTCAGTGGTAAAGTTTCATTGATACGCGAAACAGTGACTTCAGGTTCACAAAAATCAGAATCTGGACTGTTCAGTTCACTTTACTCTTATATAGCGTCTGGGGGTGGTAAGTATCAAGTATATAGCATAAAAAGCATATACATTTTAAGTTAAAAATAATAATTTTAAATTTACAATTTTTACAAATTTAGAGACAATTAATCATAAAATACAGACATCAAATGAACCTGAGTTAATTATCACATCTAGAGACTGTATATCTGAGAGTCGCTTGGAAAGTCTAATTACAGAATCTAAGTTTCTCACTATAGAATCTTTGGAAGCTTTAGTAAAAGTATGTGTGTTGTATGTCTATAAATATCAATAAATTATTTAACATAAACATTTTTATTTTTTAGGCATTAATTGGAACATTTTATAAGCCAGAGGGTGTATTAGCACTTGGGTCACGGGAAAGTGAAAATGCTGCTAGTTTCCTGTTAGAAATGCTTCTCAAAATAGTGTTACAAAATCGGTAAGCTTTTACTTAATGCATCATAATATCCAATACTAAACTAAATGTAACAACCACAGGGATAGAGTGAACACCCTATGGGACGCAGTTAAACAACACCTGTACAATCTTATAACAGGTGCTATTGAACATAATCACATGTTTCTTTTGGAACGCACTGTTGTTGGACTAATGAGGTTAGCATCTCGCCTTATGAGACGTGAAGAAATAAGTTCAATGGTAAAATACATTTTATACTTATGTTTTAAACTTTGTATATTTTATTTACTATTTCTTGTTTGTACATTGTATTTTTTAGGTATTGCAGTCATTAAATGTTTTACTATTGCTCAACAAAGATGCTTTACAAATAGTTGGCCGTCAAATAGCATTTGGAATGTATGAACTATTAAAAATGTGTGCCGCAAATATTCACACCAGAGATGATTGGACATTAATCTTTTCTATTTTAGAGTATGTCGGTGCTGGAATTGTTGTATCTAAAAGCAATAATATAGGTATGTTTATCTATTTAAAAATAAATGCATTCCTTTGCATAGAATCTTAAAAATTTAAACCTATTACTGACAAAGTTTTAATGTTTAATAGATAATCGGTCTGATAATGAAGTGACAAGTGTAAGTGATAGTAATGATGACAGTGGCTTAGACGTAAAATCAGTTAATAATGCCTCGACCCCTTCGTCATCACCTCCAGATAACAAATCAGATTGGTTAAAGGTAAATACATTTCACGCTAAGTTTAACAATAAATTCATATAAGAAGTAAATATTTTTGTACATGTAGATTGAAACAAACCCTGGGGCGCTAGAAATCTGGCCAGATTGTTCAACATTTAAACGCCATGACCCATTATCTTTTGTTAAATGCTGTGAGTGTCTGGCGTTTTTAGTGCGTAACATCGCACATATTACACCATACAACTTTATCAAATGTGTCTCAGTCATAAAAAATTTCGCTAGGGCCAGTTTACAATCAAGTATGATGCATTTATAAGAGGACACTACACAGCCATTTGTTGTCTCCGTCTTACAAGTATGTAACATAGCAAATTTACACTCAGCAGATCACGTTTAGCTGCCTAAGTTTAAAAATTAGTGTGAATCGATCTATTATGAAATTTGATGTTAATAACAGTATCTGTGTTTTTGTGGGTTTTTACGATAGTTCAATTTTTTAGCAAGTTATGTGTGTATAATATAGCGTAAATTAAAAATACTCATAACTCACTTAAAACTGAATTATTATAAAAAACAAATGTTCTTATCATCAAATTTCATAATAGGTCAATTCACTCTAATTTTTAAACTAACGTAGTTAAATGTGATCTGCTAAACGTAAATTTGCAAAGTTACACACTTGTGAGACGGATACAACAAATATCTGTGCAGTGTCCTCTTAACACTTTTTTTTTTTAAAATCCATGCTCAAGTTAATTTATTTTAGAAGATAAAAATGTACGCCAAAAATTAGGCAACAAACCAAAAACCAATTTGAAATCAAACAAAAATAAATTGTCTAATCCATATGATGCAGACGATAGTGACCCTGAAGACATTCCAAGTAGTTACACTCAAGTTTCTATTCAAGTAATTTCATCATTCTCTTTTTAATTGTATATTATAACTAATCACAAATTATTTAAATGTTTCCAGCTTCTTGACCTTATGCACACATTGCACACGAGCACTGCAGATATATATCGTTGGTGGTCAGAAGAAAATCCAGACACAGAACTTATATCTTTGTGGAGCTATGGGTGGTGTCCGTTACTCCAAGGTATAGCCAGTCTGTGTTGTGATTGCCGACGTGATGTGAGTAAATCAAACTTCCAATTTCAGTATGTAAAATAATATTTGTAATTGTACGTAGGTAAGGATGAGTGCTGTGACATATCTACAACGTGCCCTCTTAATGCACGACTTAGCTACACTTAACGGTGATGAATGGGAAGCTTGTTTCCGCAAAGTCTTGTTTCCGTTGATGAACAAACTGTTAGAGTGTGCAAACGACATTGATCCAAGCGGTTTAGATGAAACAAAAATGCGGTCTGCCACTTTGTTATCAAAGGTTGTTAATAATAATTAAATAATAACTTATTATTAATTAATAAGCTAAATTAATAATTTAATAATAATTATTATTAGAGCACAGATTTATATGCATTGAAAATAAACCAAATAAAAAATATTAAATATGCAAAAAATATTGAATATGGTCTAGTGTTCAAATATGCATAAAAAGAATTAATATGAACTCAAAAATTAGAATTTTGATATTTTTATATATCATTTTATTTATTTTTTAAAAGGGTCGAACAAATTACAATTTGAAACACGACTACTAACATGTAATTGAAAAATCTAAACATTTTAAATATGTTCCTTCTCTTGTAGAGGATTTTTTGAAATCATGGATAAATTTAAGAGATCATTTTGTTTTTAGAATTTCTATAGTTTCAGCGTGTATACTCTATACCCTATCCCAAATAAAAACGGTGGTCGGCAGACGAGTTGTGCTTAGGAGTGTGGCATTATTATACAGATATATGACACGGCGGGGCGGCAAACGGGTGTTTCCTACTGATTCCCGACTAAAACTTTAATAGTTGCCGCCGTCTATGCTTCTTATCTGGGAAAGAGACGATAGAGTATAAATATTTCAACTAAAAATCTATAATTATTATCGTCATAATAGTTGTCTTGTGCTTACAGAATATTATATTTCCTCAAAATTTGAAAAATTATAGTTATATTGTTTCACAAACAGCTTACTCAACAATTGGACTGCTTTTATGCAAGGGTTAATGCCCGCCTTGTCCTCACCCATAAAATGACGCCACTGAATCCAATGTTTAATGGAATTGAACAGTTTAATTTCAATTTTCATGAATTTTAAATTTATAATAAAATATGGGAGTTCTAACAGCTGGAAAGGAATTTCTTTTTATATACAAAAAATATCAAGTTAATATTTTAGTTTCTAAGAGTTGAATAATGAATTGAAATGATTTAAATGTTTTTTTTTTACTTTAATAAATCAACATTTTTTCTGTACACTAATTGAATGTAAATTATAAATATTGTCATAGGTTTTCTTACACCATTTGACTCAACTTCAATCACTACCAACATTTGTTGACTTATGGATCACTGTTCTGGAACTGATGCACAAGTTTATGATATCTGACAATAGTGACACTCTGGTATACAATTAATTAATCACTAATACTTTTTACATATTGTGATTTGTATTAAATTGTTTTTATCTTTTAATTTTTGTGTATTGTTATGATCAGAGTGAAGCAATACCCGAAACCTTGAAAAATATGTTATTAGTGATGTTAAACGGAAAAACAAACAGTAAAGAAGAACTGCATAGCAAACAAACTTTCTGGGATGCTACTTGGACTAAAGTAAATACGTTTTTACCCCAAATGTCTAATGATTTGCTTCAACATCACAATAGCAGACAAATTAAAATGCAAGACCATGGTAATAAATAACAGTCATAATAAGATAAAATAAATTACAAAAAAAATGTTTGTTTAGTCTCTCAAGTAACAGATACCTCATCAGATTTATCAGAAGTAACTCGATCGATTGTTCCACTTGAACCAGGCGTTATTATGCCTCTTGGATCGCCAACTCCTTTGGAACTAACACATGAAGTTTTGAATTCTCAATCACCCTTTATGTCTAGTCTTTATCAAAATGTCAATCAAAACTCAGTAATGGGTGTACAGAACTTTATCAATCATACTCAACATGTCGAGTAAATATATATATATTTAAATATTTGCACATAAAAATAAGTATAATATTTCAATTCAAACATTTGTATTTTAAAGGGATGATCAAAATGACGAACTGATCGCAGTCATTACAACTGTTCCGATTTCTCAACCTTATATACTCACTAATGAGAGTGAAGAATCTGAAAACAGTAAGTATATTATAATAACATTAAAAATTATTAATACAACTTATATTTATGTATGTATGTCTTTATATTACATTTATTTGATTATGTAATTAAACAGATATAAACAGAAAACTATAATTTTACTGAGTTAACAATTAAGTTTTACATTTTGTTATTACTACCCATTTTTCAACAAAGATAAATCCTTAAGAGGATGTCATACCCGCATAATATATTATATCCGTCTTACTACTGCATAATATACCAAAATGTACGTCCAGCAGTTCCAAATTTGAGAACAATTTTACAGGTCATTTTACCTATTATCAAACTTAAATGTAAGAACAGTACCAGTGTTCTCTTATTTGTTTTTTCACAATATTAAAATTTTCATGTGAATATGAGCATTTTAAAATATTAATATTTTACATACTTATAACTCACTTAACCCATTAATACATCATAAAAAACCAACCAGAGAACACAGATAATGTTCTTACATTTAAGTTTAACAATAGGTCAATTCACTATAATATTGAAGCTAACAACACAAAATTAAAACTGCTGGACGTACATTTCGATATATTATGCATTAGAGACAACACATGCAGGTATGACGTCCTCTTAAGAAAATTGATTTTGCCTTGACCCCATGAATCGTTTAAGTATAATGTGAATAATTTATTTTGCAGGTAATAACAAACCAGATTGTGAAGTAAACCAACAATTGCATTGAAATTATTATAAATTTACATTATTATTATTCACTTTTTATGTTCAACGTTTTGTATTATATACATTTTCTATTTGTTGATATTATTGTATTTAATATATATTATCCAGTTAAAATTGCTTCAATGGTAGTTTTGGTTTTACATTCAATTCAAGATATATTTGAGTTGTGATGAAAAAATAGTTCCATCAATTCTGTGAATTGCATCAATTATTAATCTTTAGTTTATGTTTTGAATAGTTTTCTTTCAACAATATTACAAAAAGTTAGTTGGTAAAAGTAATAGTAATATGTTTCAGTGACATATTTATTATAGGTGCGTAGAAACCACTCCACAGTGAATTCATTAGTTTACTTTATAGTTTTTATGATAAAAAAGAAGAATACATCATAATTCATAAACTAGATAAAATATGTCTTAAAAATAAAAAAAATGTGATATTTATTATACTTACATCAAATAGATTCAAAATATAATATTTTCAAATTTTCAATCTCTTAGGTACACAGTAATTTTATGGCTGTCGTATACATTCTAATGGTGATGTTACGCGTGTATTTTGCGGTTTACATTTAGATCAATGGTCTACCAAAACTATGAGCAGGCAATAGGCGTACAATATGTGTATTAAGTTTTATGATAAAAATTAAATTTCTAAATATAATACAAAATTAAAATGTTCAAAAGTTAAGAAAGGAACTATGAATAAAAATTGAAAATCTAATTTAATGTATAAAAATGAATATTTGTTTGTTATACTTCTATAGTCTAAAAAACTACTCTCCCAAAATATATGTTTACGTTTAGGTAAAATATATCTAAAACAAAAATAGTTATAAATAACATACATTTTTCTATCATTATAGTAGGTATTGTGTTGTTTTTATTTTTAAACTATTATTTACGTATAAACCATAAAAACGAAAAATTTTAACTTGATATGGCGAATTTTAAAACCAACTGAGAAAACTAATTTCAACCTTCACTTAAACTAGTTTCATACAAGTTTATATAAGTGAATTAGAAAATTAACCAACAAGTTAAGGGGTATGCATACTGACCGTTTCTTAGGAGTTCAATATAGGCAATTTTCTATTTGTGTGCATGCGGGTCGTGTAAATGGGTGCGTAGTAAGCGATCATTGGTGTGAGTGACTGTGTGTAAATAAATAGCGAAGCGCACCCGCACGTGCACGCAAATGTCAGTAACACAGCATTTTACAAGCCATATTACAAATGTGAATTTTAGTGAAACACTGAAACTTAGTTTCATATTTTCAATAATATGGCTTGCTGAGTGACATTACAGTATGAACAACTTTTATACAAATTGAAGAGAAGAAGTTTGTCTAGGTTTGTATAATATAGGAGTCGATTTTCGATATTTTATTTTCAAAGTCCAATATTCAACTCTAAAACTCGTGATATTTGAATTTTTCAATTTATTAAATTATTTAAAATTGAATTTTATACAGACGTAAATTAACTTCTCTTCTACAATATTGATAATGGGCGTATTTACTCTCAAACCGCTCAATAAACCATATTATTGGAAATACAAAAGTACATTTTCGTAGAATTTTTCGATATCGTTCTACATTAAAGTTATGCAGGAATGGTTCGTAAATAAAATTGACCATTTGAGGAGTAGATCACTGCAGCTTTGAAAGGGTCACTTAAGTATACCTAAATGAAAAGATATATTTCAATACACGACGGTCAAAATATTATTGTAATACGTCCAATTTGTTACCTACCAAACACTGACGGTATCGTACTGAACATATTTTGTTCTCAATAGTTATCAACATTATACTACGTATGAATTACATGAGAAATGCTTCTTCTAGTTTCATGAAGGCATTAAATATACCTACTCCCGACTTCGACAGCTGATTGCGAACGAGGATTTTCAGATATGAACTTGACGATAATACTGATTTGAGGACTAGTTTAAACATCGAAAATGTGTCAGATTTGATGTTCATCTCTATCGATGGTCCTTCAGTCGCATATTTCAATCCACGACCTCATGTGAAGATTTGGTTGAAAGATCACCGTTCAGCAGTTTCAGCTCCACGAGGTAAGGAACGACAATAGAATTAAACGATGAAAACTAGTTGCGGAAAATGTTTTTTTCCGATGTATTTTCTTAATGTTTTTAATATTTGGAAAGATTGACAAAATATACGTAATATAAAGAGGATTTATAAAAAATCTGGTTTAAATTTTTTTCCATATTATTGACACGCTCTTTACCGGCTTTACTCCTATAGACCATAAGAAAAATATTCGTATTGTATTATAAATGTTTACATTTGATGATATAGTATACTCTCAAAAAAATTAATGGGAACACCACTGAATATGTACATTATCTCCATACATAATATATTATATTGCACACATTGCGGTTTTCATAATATATTTTAACTTTTATGCATCAGTCATCGCGAGTTTGTACATTTTATGGCCGGTTAATAAGACGCGGAACAAATAAAGGTGCCAAAGTACCACTCTATATTTTAATTGAATGTTTTAGAAAATGTATTATTTATAAAGAAAAAAAAAACTTAATAAACTTGAAACCATATATTATATTAAATTGACATATTCAATTATATACCGATAACCTAGGTACAGTTATTGGATTCTATGACCATTTTATATAGTCTAAAATTAACCTATTGGATTTCTATAGGTGCGTCATATATGATTTGCCTGTTTTAGGTTTCAAAAAATTAGTTTAGAACTTTAGAACACCTTAGAATCTAAGCCCGCGGAAGGAAAAAAAATGGACCGCCAAAAATGTTCTTAATTTTCCTGTATATCCTATGCATCACTCCCCCCACCCTTCATAACAAAAATTAAACTAATATTGATTTTTTAATGTGTTTTCCTACAGTATAATTTTTTTAAAATTTTTTTTTTGTTTTCTAAAATGCCTTTGCCTGCGGGCGCCAACACCTCCCTTCAATTTTTCTTTTATGATTTTAACATTAGCCGAATTTTTTAAATATTGATAACCTGGTGCATTCTTACAGTAACATTTTTTCCACATTTTTTTTTTGGTTTTCTAAAATGCATTTGCCTGTGGGCACCAACACCCTCTTTCAATTTTTTTTTTTAGTAATGTGACTAGTTGAATTTTTTTGTAGAGACTTGAACATTGATAACGTGGTGCACTTTGAATAATCCATCATTAATGAACTAAATATTTTGAATAGTTTTTTTCTGTTTAAGATTCTGGACATTTTAGTTTGAAGTTTGTAATGTGTCTTCACACAATATAATTAATTTCAATTGTTTTTTGTTTTCTAAAATGAATTTGCCTGCGGGCGCCCACACCCTCTTTCAATTTTTTTTTTTTGTGATGTAACTCTAGTTGAATTTTTCGTATATACTTTTTAAACATCGATAACCTGGTGCCCTCTGAATAATCCAACATTAATGAACTAAATATTTTGAATAGTTTTTTCTCTTTAAGATTCTGGACGTTATAGTTTGAACTTTGTAATGTGTATTCACACAATATAATTAATTTCAATTTTTTTTGTTTTCTAAAATTAATTTGCTTGCGGGCGCCAACACCTCCCTTCAATTTTTTTTCATGATTTTAACATTTGCCAAATTTTTTAAATATTGATAACTTGGTGCCATACGAATAATCCATCTTTAATGAACTAATTTTTTTTTCTTTTTAAGATTCTGGGCATTTTAGTTTGTACTTTGTAATGTGTATTCCTACAGTAACTTTTTTTCCACATTTTTTTGGTTTTCTAAAATGCATTTGCCTGCGGGCGCCAGCACCCTCTTTCAATTTTAGATTCTGAGCGAAGCGATGAATGTATTGATTTTACAATGATGTGTGTTTTTTTTTTTATTTTTATTTTTATTTTTATTTTTTATTTTTATTTATTTTTTTGTGTCTGTCATCACCTTTTAGGATTGTATTTGATTTTCTTTAACAGTAACTTTTCTGATAGGAAAGTGAATCTAGTTGGTACTTTGAGGGGTCAAAAAAAGAATTATTTTTGCATCATCAATTTTAAAACGTTGATTTACCTAGATTAAAAAAAAAAATTAATTTGTTATACTTAAGCTCGGTAAACTTTAAGCGTTTTACGGGTACGTAAAACACCGAAAATCGTGAACTTCGAACTTCCAATGATTTCCCTGTAGTAGAGTTTTGGACAAGTACCTACAAAGGTAACTCATAATAATTCATATTGTAAATGAATTAGGTACCAAAAAAATATAACTTCTCAAACACTTTGTCTATTGGCACTGGTGGGAGAATTTATTAGAATGTCTATAAACTTGCGGACCAGTTTGTATAGTTAAATTTGGCATGCGAACTATAATTGAAATAGAAAACCAGAATAGGTGCATTGCAGATGACAAAGATTTCTGTAAAAAAACATACGATTTATCAATATACCGTAGAGGTACTGAGTATAATACTATAATATATAAGTTCTATGTATTTATCATAGTAAATAATATATTTTATAATATCTATGGCAATCGTCAATTGTCGAAATTCGTCGGCGACGGTTAACAGTTCTAATAATTTCAGCAAATACTATTGTATTATAAATATAATATATTGTATATTTTGATTTCAGTGAACAAAAAAATAATAAGCCACCAATATAAACGGACAGTTCGTTAAACCGTACATATTATAATATATAAGTTTTAACACAAACTCGCAAATTTCATTATGATCAGGTTATTTTCATAAAATATTTCGATACTTTCAAGTTTCAGCTCATCGGAGTGAGATGATTAGATGAAGATGGATGAAGATAGCTGTTTATTCGGCGATGGCGGCACTCTAGCTACGTTTCACCGGAAGAGTAGATGTTTAAAGTAAGTTTGTTTTCATATTATTACCTACTATTTTACATTTACTTTTTAGACTTAAATTAGGCATAAAATACGAATTATTCTTGTTTTTTTAAATAATTTTTTCGAAAAATATATTTAACATGTATAGGCTACGCCGAAGTGCTGTTGCTGGACAGTCTCTTCAATTCACGATTTTTCATGAATAGCATTACATATAAATGAATGCTGCCGCATTTTTGTTTGTATTAATTCTATTACTATTGTATTAAAATATCTTTTAAGCTTATTGTACCACGAGTACAGTTGTTAAATTTTCTTAATTCGAAAAAAAAAAAAAAAAAAAAACATGTATAAGTCATACAATTATCAATTTATAGTTAATAGAAATGCGGATGTTTATACTTCATAGATATTTTTTTATTGAAATCGTGTAAATAATTTGATTTAACAATCAGGTACCTATACTCATCACTAGTATCAATTTTATTATATTACGTGTAAAATCACCGACACAAGGTGCAGACTGAATTAAAAAAATTAAAAACATAAAATAATGTTGTAGTAGAAGCTGGAAACTGTAGTTTTTATAATCCAAATAATGTATCTATTAAATTGAATCATTGAATTATTATTCAGAGATAACTTTGGGATAAATGCCAGACATATAAATGTAAATTAAATTAAAAACAATTAAAAAACATTTTGTGAATGTAACAAGATTACTGCTAATATTGAAGTCTAAATTATTATTAACAAATAAATACAAATAATAGATATTTTAATGGATTTTTACTATTAACATTCAGTGTAAATATAGTTTCTGATCGACTTACATATATGTAAGTACCTTCTATAAAATAATTATTCATATCAAATAATCCTTACAATTTAATGCAAGGATTCTCATAAATTGATCTTACAGCAGCCTTAAAACACCAAAAATACATTTGTACATCATTTACAAAATTTTAGTATACCTATTATTATTTACTAAATACCTACAACTAAACTAAACTAAAAATAAACATATGATTACATATACTGAGTGCCTATAAAATAATATTATATTTGAAAATCGAATCTTTATTACGAATAATTATCGTTTACACAGACCACAGAAAAAAATAATTAAAAATATTAAAAAATAAAGAACACATCATTGTAAAATTAATACAGTCATCGATCCGCTCAGAATCTATAATTCTAGACTTGGAGTTTTAGAAATCTAGTTGGTATTATTCATATAGTATTTGATGAATTTACTGTATACGTTTGTGACTTTATGTTAACTCTAAAATCCAGTAATCACATTTTTATTTAATAATTCATAAAATACAATATGCTTTTATAAAAATATGCTTGTGCTTCTGATATCTATTCACCACCTTAATCAATAATTAAATTGATAAACGAAAATAATAATTTAAATAATATTTTATTGTCATATCAAATTTCAATGAACAAATTGTTCCTTAACACAGAACTCTTTGATATAAAAAGTTGCATTATATTATATCCGTGGATTCATCATATTGACGTACCTAGTATAATATCTATCATTTATTTATTTAATCTATGGCAAATCTCAAAGTCGTCGCAGAAGACACAGTCGATTAAAAATTCTAAAATTTCAATAAGCAAAGAAGATATGAGCAAAAAACTTACTGCGTTTCGTATAATTTTATTTTTCATAAATCACAATATTCTAAGTTCTGGCTGTATTCTGGAGCGTTTCCTCATGGGCGTCGCAGTTCACACACGTCACGGATTCCGCCGAAGGAGTCGATAATTAAAGTAAGTTTGTTTTTATATTCTTTTGGGGCTTAAATTTACTTTTAAGACTTAAAACAAATATTTAATGTCACGAAAAATGTGCTATCCAAGTGTTGTAGCGCATATTTTAGTTCCGGACTAGAAATGTATAAAATACGCGAGATATAAACGTCGTCGTCGTTTTTCCAGTCCCTGTTTGTAGAATAATTATAATTAATAGGTGCATACCTCTATACAGGGTAATCAATATAAATATATAAATATTTTGGTTTAATTTATAGAAATATATGTTATGACTTATAACTGATAATAGTCATAATATACAAGTTTAATTAATAACTGGTAATTTTTTTTCCAAATACAACGTTATAAGTTATAGGTAACTATTAATTTAGTGTCACATACTTAACTTCTATTGTTCACTTAATATCTATATTCTATATCATAGGGATTAGGGATGTATAACCATGTACACATAAAAGTATATTCACGGAATGGTCAACTGCCTATCCTGACGTGTGCGCACTTATGAATAATATACCTACTCATATACTCGTATAGGTATATAAATAGTGTAATACTACATACACGAATGTGTTACCTATTATGTCCCTAAAAGTTCAACAGTTATTATTATATTTATTTATTTTTTAAATATAGGTAGGTATATTACAAGACTCTAATTAAAATCACATTTTTTTTTTATTTTTTTGAATACAATGTTTTAAAAATTATTAATTAATATATAATTTATTGGTATAGTACTAAATAAATAAATGAAATAAAACAAACACAACTACTATAATTATTAGTAATAATAATATATCTACGTATAAATTATTAAAATACAAAACGAACAAACGAAAAACGATTCTGAGCAAAGATATCGTTAACTAATAAATAATATTGAGATTAAAGTAATTTATTTTTTCGGTAGAAAATCGGTATAAATATGAATTATAAATATTTTTTTATTTTCATACCATGACGCGTGTGTGAAAAATTGTTTATATTAAGTGTGTAAGATGTTAGATTTCGGTTCGGCTGATTGTCCACCCCCTCACTCTTCCGCACCAATGCATCAGAAATTATTATTTATAATATTTAAATATAAACTGCATTTTCTGAATTTTCTAAAACATTGCTTTCCAAGCAAAGAATTCGTTTCATATATTATCAACGAATTGAAAAATGAAATTAGAACATTTATATGGGATAAAGTCAATTTTATAAAAAATTATTAGAAAAAAATTAAATACAATTAAATAATGGTAATTTTTTTTCTTATATTTCTATTTTTTTACGTACCCATTATGTTCGATACTATAACTTCAGTCTTCAGTTATAGAAAACAACACTTGCCAATATGGAATTACTGTCGATTTTATGATATTTTATTTTAAAATATTAAATAGCATCTGATTGACTGATGTGCTATAATGAAACTCAAAATATAACGAATACACTACCTATACATGTCTTATCTAAATTCTATTTTATATTCGTTTAAATTGGACTTTTAATTTTTCTGGCCATTTTATTAAGCTTTGTAATATAAGTGCATTAAATCGTATTATTAAGGCATTTTTCTTATTTTTAATGCATTTAAATCCACGTCCTATTTATATAACTTAACGTTATTTTGTATATACCAATCGATTAGTGTACACAATAAAAAATATAATATTATTGATGGGTTAATAGGTTGATAACCAGGGCTAGGATTTTTATGCAATAAAAAACGGTAAAATATGCATTTTATTTACCAAAATATGCAAAAATATGCATTTACATTTTTATAAGATAAACACAAAAATATAGTTACAAAAAAAATATTTTTTGTTGAAAACATCAGTGATTAGCTGTTTGTCTTTAGGGTCACGTTACCAGTTTTTCAAATTTGAAAATTGAATTTTATATTTTAGTTGCCACTTTAATTATAAGACTTTTACACTAATCTACTACCTGATACCTATTTAGGGGGGAGGGGTTGATAGGGTGTATTATATCGAAAAAAAACGACTTTCTGGGAATAACGCTCAAGCTTTGTAGAATTGTCGGATTCTGATGACTTTTTTTTTATCTGAAAGAAGAAGACTTCCTACAGCCCACACCAATCTCTGATTTTGTATTTTATTTCAAATAATTGTATTAAAAAATTTGTAAAAAAAAAGCTTTTTATCTTGTATTTTTTTAGACATATTATAAAGTTTGAGAATGAAATATTGAAAAACAGAGATCGATGCGGGCTGTAGAATATTTCTCTCTAGCAATTAAATAAAAAATTATGAAATTTGGTTGATTCTATAAGGTGGTATCATTATTCCCGCAGAATATATTTTTGAGGACAAAATGGCATCGGCATCGGGCGCCTTAATATAATATAATTGAGAAAAAAAAATAATTTAGAAATAAATTTTATCGTAAATTATAAAATTCACATTCACTAAGAGTGTTACATGCTACGATCTCATATTTTTTCAAATTTTCGAAAATGAATGTCAAATTATTTAATCTTTTATCGCATACCTATTGTACCATAGGATTGTATTTATAAAAATAAAATGTATGTTTGACAAAAAACCAAGTATTATGAAATTTACTATAAAACATTTATTTTTCGCATTCTTATAATCAAAATGTACAATAATATTCATTTTATTCAATATATGCAATAATATGCATTTCATCCAAAATATGCAAAAACATGCAAAATAAAAATACCACCATTTATCTTATCATGAGGTGATTCGTGGACATTACTGACAAAATCAATAATCAGAAGTCGCAAAAAAAACATGCTTTTGTATATAAATCCTAGCCCTGTTGATAACTATTATGTAGGCAGGTACAGTTTTGTACGTTCAATGTCACGTTCTTAATTCAAAAAGTAGCTAAATGAGTCAAACGAGAGGGGGGAGGATATGGCTGATTTTTGAACATGCACTATTTCAAGGGTTTTTAATGTGAGGGGCGCACCACTCTAAGGAGGAGTGACACAATTTCGTAAGAGTGGGGGGGGGGGGGGGGGGGTGAAAATGTTTAAAAAAAACACGAATTTATTTAGTTATTTTGTTATTTAGGTAATACATATTAATTAATAGTTATTTCTTAAATTTTTTTTATTATTTTATTCGAAACATTATTTTTAAATATTGGGATCAATAAAACTATTTTTATTTAATTACTATTTTATATCAATTAGAATTTGTTTATAAGCCAAGTAATAAATATATGGTTACCAATTAAAAAAACCGTTATCTATATTATAAATTTGAATTCAATTTACCGCATTTGCGTCTAGTAGAAACAAATAAATGTTTTTTTGAAGATAATGTAAAAATATCCATCGGTTAGGACCATATATATATTTTCTATGATTGGAACGGTTAGGTTATAATTATAAATAATCTATGGCAAATGACAATCATTTGAGACGAACAGCGATTCCAATACGTACTCACATATTTCGTTCCATTCTGGTTATTAAGCTAGATACCTATTTTTATAAATGTCATTAATCTCAATACTTCCAGACTGAACTTTTGGATTGGAGATATGAAGACGCGCGCTGCATTTTGCTTGGCGGAGACGCACAGCTATGACACCAGACAATATTATACACTCAAAGGGAACGCGTTTCGCCGGAAGAATAAATAATTACGTAAGTTTTGTCCTACTACTCTGTTGATGCGGTAGACCTAATGTAAATATATACCCGCTAGACGTAGAGTAGTTTTTAAAACCCAGTTGTTATAGGTGTACAAAAATTAGGATATTATGAAAAATACCTTAAATTATAATACTTTGCCTACAGCTGTTAATTTATAGTTATAGTAGAATAATTTTTAAAATTTGAAATCAATGATTAGGCAATGCTTTTATAAGTAGGAAGTTAGGTTTTTATACCTACCTAAACAAATAAGAAAATACATAATGATTAATGTTATTTAATATGATTTGTAAGTACACAGCAGATTATACCTATCACTTGGTGACGATTATTTTTGTTTTATACGTTCTTCGTAATTCAGTTCCGTCACGATAGTTTTAGTTTTCGTTAAATGTGAAACATACATTTTCTATGCATACAGGATACGGGCATTAAACATTTGGGTTTTAAGAGAACACCTCAAACGTACGTTTTATTTTGGGGGTTTTACGGGATATACCTATAGGAAATTTTCTTCAAATTTTCACATTTCACTATTTGATATTGTGATATTATTTGTACCTAGGTTAAGTTTCTGTTTTAGAATCGATCGATATGTTACCTAGGTATATCACATTCTTTAATTTAAATTCTGGTAGTCGAGTATTGGACAAGTACCTACGTAACTTATAATTCGTATCGAAATTTAATAACTAAAGAAATATAATTTCCCCAACAGTGTCTAGGGCCACCGGCAGCAGAATGCATTATACTATTATAGAATGTCTATAAACTTGTGGTCTAGTATATGGTTAAAATTGGCATGCGACCTACAACTGGGGGCTTGTTCTGGAAAATTTAAATGATCTAATAAGGTTCATCTCATTATTTGAATTAAATTCATTTTTAAGCGATTATTGTGTTAATCAATTTTTTAATTTATTTCATTCAACACACTCGTCTCAGTTTTCTAGTACCTCTAGATTTCTCACAAAATTCATATTGATCATCTCACAGCTTTCATATTCAAAACCAAAAAAATATGTATTTTTATCTTATTTCAATCTTTTTCATCGAATACCAGAATATATTACAGATCATAAAGATACTAGTATTGTGTACTAGATAAGTTTCAATTAGCGAGATGTAGACGGATGAAGATAGCTGTTTCTTCGACGACAGCGTGTGCTGCAGTATAGCTAGGTTTCACTGGAAGAGTCGATGTTTATGCGTAAGTTTGTTTTCATATTATTTTGGTCTTATATTTACTTTTTAGACTTGAATTAAATATTTATTGTCGCGGAAAATCTGTTAACTAAGTAACGTAGAAGCATATACGTTTACTACCGCCTACCAAAGGTGCAATGTATAACAATAATAAATTATACGCCAGTCCGAACAATCCAAACGCTGTCTTACTCATAGTCGAGTTCTAGTTGATAACTGACTTGTGAATAAATGTAATTTTTGTTAGGTATAAAAATAAAACTAATAAATCCTTGAATACAACATTTAAAAATACAAACTCTGTGTAATAAAAATTAATATTAGGTATTTATTGGTAGGTTTATATAATATCTGTAGACTGTAACGCATAGGTCATTAGAATATTGTAGAACATTTTACTGCATAAGATGCGTATTATTTCAGAAATGGTATTCGTCAGTGAACGTTTTCAAAATGGGAATAATATATCATAAGCAGATTGAAATGTGTGAACGTTTCAGTGTTTCGAAGACTAAGTTTCGTAGCAGATTTTGATTCCGTCACGGGGTATGTATTTTCTTATTTCTTAGTAGGTTTTTTTTTTATTATAGTTAATTGATCAGGGGATGTATTGCCCAAAAATTTTCAATATTTGTATTGTAACTATACTGGTATAACACTATTCGGGCTATCAATAAAGTCGTGTTCAAAATTAGAAAATTGGTGAGGTATGATATTTTTTTAAGCAATTCTTTCGAGTAGGGAATCCGCTCAATGATATTTAAATATTTTCACCGATAATCAAGTACGATGACTTGTAGGTAACTAGAGACTGAGTGAATAGGAATTAGGAAGTGTGTGATATGGCCAAGATAAGGAAATGGGTCAACAGGATTTCAGAATGTTTGGTGAATGAAAGGGAAAGATGAAAAAGAAATGTAAGGTTAGGCAAGTGGAGTGAGAGTAGCAGATATGAGAATAATAAGTAAGGTGTTAAGGTACAAAAGAGGATAGAATAAAAAATTAATTAATTAAGGGTAGTGTAGAGTAGTGTACATATTGTAGTGAAAACAAGAGAGAATAGGTTTAGCTGGTTCGGTCACTGTGATAAGAGATAGTGAGAGTGGCTATAGAAGTTAATTTAACGGAGAAATGATGGGCGAGAAGACTGAAGGAGAGATGGATAGACAGAATACCGATCATATGGAGGTGTGGAATGAGAGTGGCTGAACCTGTATATAGCTGTGAGAGACGGGGGAAGAAAAAGTGTAAAGGTAGAATAGTTATGTTAACAATGCCGAATACGTAGGAAAAGATCTTGAATTGCAAAAGCCCTATTGACTTTATGGCTTCAACTAACCATAGGTTTACCTAACTAACCTTCTTATGACTCATTAGGACACTTTGAATAAAAAGATCCTGAGTTGCAGGGTGCCGAACTTAAGTGTTTGATTATCAAGTTGATCCTTTGATTGTTGACACCTTAATCCATGCTATGGATGAAGCCCATAGATAATAAAGATATGGATAGTCCACGCCTATGTTAAATACATTTGAGGCCGCGTTCCCGGAGGGGAAGGAAATTGAGGCTCCTTGATATTGATAGTCGATAGTCGACACTCGATATAAGTATACTTTATTTGGCCTCAATTTATTGTTCCCCTCGAAGACCGCTGATAAGACCATTATGTCCTATCCATATCTTTATTATCTATGATGGAGCCATACCCAGCTCACTCGTGTAAACTTGTTGCCGGTTGGGATGTCAGCGCACTATTTGTTTTCCATCTTTGACCCACGCGTAGCATACCAAATGTACGATTAAGAAAACACTAAAATGATTGGGTCAGAGAGAGAAATAAATGGTGCGCTAAAAATCTAAAAATTCAAAAAAATACTGAATGAAAACGTTTTTATTAAAAATTTTTTAAATTAATAAATTATAATTCAAATTGGTTTACAAAAAAAATTCTTTATTTACACACTCGGTAGGTAGGTATGTAGGTAGGTAACGGATGAACTGAAAATATAAAAACATTTTAAGAAAATAAGCATAAATACGAAGAAATCATGAAAACATGCAATTATATTAACTAACCAAAAAAAAAAAACGCATATTGGTAACGGTGTTGTAATAATAGGGATCTCCCAAAAAAAATATGTACTAATAGTTCAAACAAATTATAAAAGCCTACTGTAATAAATATTAATTTATGAAAAAGTATATTAAAAAGCATTATTATTATAAATGAAACAAAACTATGAACTATGGACCGTGACATAATATAGGTATTTCTATATTTTTAGCTCCATAATTTCTGTTAAAATATTAGGAAAATGTATTAAGTACCGTAAAAGTGCTAAATTTGAGCTATTACTTAAAATATTATATTCATAACAAATTATCATAGCAGGTTAGGTACTGTTATTCCACATACTTATTATAGTTTAATTTAACTACAACATTCTAGTAGAGTCTGATAAAATTTGGTTCCACGACTTTGATCATACAAACTTTAAATACTAAACTATGGGTCTGAAATTTAGTTTATATAGATGTAAATAATCCAAAACATATATTGCTTCAAAATATAAAAATAAAGTGTCTTGTATTGTAGTAGGTGGGTAACTTTCAAAAAAAAAACTAAAAAAAATCATACTTGAAATCTATGTATAATATACATATATTGTAATAAATGTTCAAATGTTTACTATAGTACATTATAAAAAATTAACTTAAGTTCAATATAATACATTATAACAGGTGTTCAAATAAACATTTCATACCAAAAATTTTGTTAATTCATACAGTCTCTCTTCAATTTTAAATTTTTCTTCAAATTATCTACAAAATATAAATGTTTAGTAAATTGGAAGATTTGATTAAGTATTTAATCATTTATCTAAAAGAGATGTGCCGGGTCGCCACATTACTATATCGAGGGGCCATGGTGCAAGTGTCGTCCATAAATATCAGTAAGTTGAGGGACCGTAGTTAAAGTGCTGTCCACCAATAAAGTACCCGAAAAAAAAAAAAAACGAGTAATTCAAATATAGAAGGTACTTATATCATATACTTTTATCAAATTATGATTGTGTTAGCCACAGTCTTGTGTAAATGATATTGTCTTATGTTTTCCCAATCTAATTATTCAAAATACTGAAAATTAATGAAATCACAAATATTAGTACAATAGAGAGACTGTTCATTGATTTACAAATTTGTCTTAAATTTACTTTTTGCATAGAGAATAATATGAAGGTGGGCTGGGCTTTTAATATCAGAGTATGGGGGACAGGGCTGGGAATTCATATTATGAATTGAAATTAGGGTTCTAAAAATTCATGAAACTTTCATGAAATATTTCATTTTAATGAAAAATTAAATAAAATATATTTTTTTTAAATTGTAGTAAGAAATACAGTTAATTTTTACTTAGTAAGGTAGATATTTATTGCCTTTGTGTATAAGTATAATATACCTTAGGGTGGTCCTTAGGGTGGTCCTTAGGGTGGTCCTAATATAAAAAAACATTACGGCTAAAAAAGTCTTAAGATTCTGTAATATACGTTTTGGTTTTATTTACTTGATTTTCGTGTAATTTTTACAACATAAAAATAGAATTACCAATATGAATTTTTTTCATCAAATTGTAGGTATAATTAATTAATGACACCTAAAATGGTTTCTTTAGCGTGTGTCTGTCACTGCGAGTATTTTTTCCGGTAGTTATGAACAGAATAGAAAATATAATAACATTTTTAAGTTTAATTTATTTTGAAAATAGTAAAATATATTACCTGTAAAACAAGTTGTTTTTGCTCTTTGTTTTTTGTAAATTTCTTGTTATATTCTTCAACGAGCTTGACCCCCCTCTCAGCTGTGTCATTTATGACTTTTAGTGAGTTTATAATTTGTTTTCCTATTTTGTAGTCCTCGTGATTATTCCAATTGGCCGGGTCAATAGTTAAAAACTGTGTGGAAATTTGAAATCTCTTGAACATTCCAATCGATTTAGAGTTTATTAAATCAATTAAAAGATCTTTTTGAATAAACTATGAAACATCTACCAATTTCAGTGCTATTTTTTTTTTCAACTCGATTTTTTCCTCATCATCGCTTATGCTTGAATCGTAGGTACTCAATATTTTCTCAGCCATTTTGAGTTTCGTACTGTTATCTACACGATCGTCAAATATCAAAAATGCAACACACTCTGGATTTAAATACCACAAATGATTTATTATTTTCTTTATAGCTACGTCTGAAATTCTTTATTTGTACAATTTATATTCTTCTAATTTTTTTAAAAATAATATATCATTAAGTGGAGCTTCAATTGCATTGGGCGACGAAAACCAAGCCTGAACGTAACATTTAACTATAAAACATGAATATATTGATATAATGATTATGATATATCAATATCAGTATATCACTTAAAGTATTATTTTTTGAGTTCAAATAAAAAACAAATTCATGAAATATAATAATTGGTATTATATTTATAAATAATAAATAATAAATAATAATTATAAAACTTTAAAAATGTTAACAAAAATAAACCTCTCTTTGGCAACTGTGTATGATTTAAAAATTAAAATAATAAATATAAAATTAAAATAAAACCTATAGTATATTACATATAAATCAAAATATATAATAAAATAGGTATAAAACTAAAAGTTAATATTTTTGAGATTTAAAATTTTATTTTTAATTCGGATGATACCTCATTAAAAAAACTATCTATACCAGATCTTGATCCTTCATCATTTGAATCAATTGAATCTGTTTCTACTTCCAAATCACTAATTGAGTTTTTTTCTTGTAATTCTGCTAATTCATGATAAAAATTTTCTACATCTGGAGTTGGATCATTTACAAGTAAATCATTTATTTTGTCTGGTTTTTCATACTTATACATTTACTTTTTTGTTTCCTTCATTCATTGTCACTTGAGGAAAACATTTGTGAATTAAACTTTTAACTTTACCCATATTAAGTTATAAATTATAATATATAATATAACTATTAACTCATAAATTATAATAGATAATTTTTTTTTTTATTGGGTAACCCGCGGCAACATAGGCCATTGGGCGTGAGGAGGGCACTGTAGGTTTTTAAATTAGGTAGGTTGGTACACGTGTGTGTTGTGTTTTGGCAGAATTTCTAATGGGGCACCCGTAGGTTTCTGCCGTGCCCCGGGTGGGGGAATGGCGGCACTTATTCTCCGGACACCGTGACTTGCACGGAGAAAAATGCCGCCCGGTGGTCGAGGATCGAACTCGGACCGGCTGTGCCGAATCCGTCGCGTTAGACCGCTCCGCCACCTCGTCCCCCAATAGATAATTTATTAACACGTTAATCGTAATAACTTTATATATGTATACCTTATACGTTTTGTAACGCTAACGTCGCTACTCGCTAGCACAAACACACACAAGTCACAAATACTGAAATACCCAATAGCCAATGGTATTATTGAATATGCGGTAGCGGTATTTCTATTTCCGTTAATGGCGAAGAAAATGTAGATATTATCATGATTTTATTTATACAATATTCTATGTTTATACTTCATTAGCTGATATTGTCATATGGATGATAAATATGAAATCAGTGTGACCATATAATTAAGTCTTTATTATGGACATACCAAAAAACACACCATTTTGAAAAAAAAATATTTTTCAATATTTCAAGGAGGGTGAAAGTTTCAATTTTAAAATATTTCAAAGTGAAATTTCATGTGAAATATTTCATACTCATAACCCTAATTGAAATATTTAAATAATAATAGAGATTCGTTGATCGCTTTTATGTGCTTCAAATTGTTTACACGAGTGAGCTGGGTATGGCTCCATCATAGATAATAAAGATATAACATAATGGATAGGACATAATAGTTTTAACAGCGGTCTGATCTTCGAGGGGAACAATTGAGGCTTCATCCATAGCATGGATTAAGGTGTCAACAATCAAAGGATCAACTTGATGATCAAACACTTGAGTTCGGCAACCTGTAACTCAGGATCTTTTTATTCAAAGTGTCCTAATGAGCCATAAGAAGGTTAGTTAGGTAAACCTATGGTTAGTTGAAGCTATGGTGATGATAGACGACTACCATCACCGGTCGTGAGCTTTGCGATGATCTTTTCCTACTAACTATCAAGGTATTCGATAATGTAAACATAACAATGAAAGAAAATATTTAAATATTATTAATTTGGTTAGGTTAGGTTAGGTTAGGATAGGGCAGGAAACTAGATGTTAACTAATTATCATAGTTTTTAACACGGTCTTAAAGACTGTCAGCAAGAGTTGTACCAGTATAGTTATTAAAAACTTAAATACAGCCAACATTAAATAATGATTTTTTTACCACAACAAATTATAAAATGTATTTTAAAATATAACAAAATATTATTTTATCAGGGTTTTATAAGGTTTTCAATACTAATGAGTTTTTGTAAATAGAAAATGTATAAAATCAATAGTTTTAATTTAATATATGGTTTTGTGTTTTAATATCCTATTGTTCAAGAATTCTCAGGGTTTCCTTTCCACATTTTTTTACATTGTACTAAATCTAATTTTTTTGCAGCACATATTTACAAAGACTAAAACAGATATCTGACTATGTTTTTATTTGCATTTAGAATTTATAGTTTGTAATTTAATATTGACTGTAGACCCACCAAACACAATATTATTTTAAATTAAACATTTAATGTACTTCATAAATTACAATCACATAGTAGAGTCTGTGCAGGACCTTTTAATATTTAATTTCTTTGAATCCTTTATAATTTACATTCATTTTCATACATTTTCTAATACATATATTACCGTGATACACCTCTGATCATAATAACTATTTGCATTATTATAATGTAAACAACACGTAGTTTTTGGATTGTAGTTAATGTGTATTGTAGTATTTAGCTTCCTGCGCATTCTTTTGGTTAGTGTTACTTCACCCAGATTTCTCAAAAAATTTTTTTTTCACTTTATTGAACTCTAGTAGATTTTTTTGTATAAATATTTTTCAAGATTAACCGACTATACCTGGGAGTAAGCTGAGTACCTGTGTACATAATATATAATTAGAAAAGAGACTGGCTAGGTTCTCTCACGTTCCCCATTCAATTTTATTTTATACATTTAACTTTTTTTGATTCTTTTATATTTATCTATTTTTAAAACATTAACAACCTGCTGCCATATGATTTTTTTAAAATTATTTATCTACTTCAAAAAATGCGTTTGCCTGCGGTAGCCCACGTTCCCCTTTAAATATTTTTTCATACATTTAATTCAATTAATTTTTAATATGAATATTTTCAAATTTGTAAGTCTTCAGAGAATTTTTTTCTGTTATTTGATTCCTATCTAGATCTCTCTATATAGATTATTTAAACACTGAAAAGCCGGCGCCAACACCCTCCTTCAATTTTTTTTTTATAATGTAACTCTAGTTGAATATTTTGTATTGACTTGAAAATTGATAACTTGGTGCCCTGTAAATAATCATTCTTTAATGAACTAAATATTTTGAATAGTTTTTTCTGTTTACGATTTTAGTTTGAAGTTTGTAATGTGTATTCCTACAGTTAAATTTAATCAAAATTTTTTTTTGGTTTCCTAAAATGCATTTGCCTGCGGGCGCCAACACCCTCCTTCGATTTTTTTTTTATGATTTAACCTCTAGCCAAATTTTTTAAACATTGACAATCGGGTACCTTTGAATAATCCTTATCTTTAATGAACTAATTAATTTAAATAGTTTTTTTTTGTTTAAGAAAATGGGCATTTTAGATTGTACTTTGTAATGTGTAATATTTTGAATAGTTTTTTCTGTTTACGATTTTAGTTTGAAGTTTGTAATGTGTATTCCTATAGTTAAATTTAATCAACATTTTTTTTTGGTTTCCTAAAATGCATTTGCCTGCGGGCGCCAACACCCTCCTTCAATTTTTTTTTTTTGTAATTTAACTCTAGTTGAATATTTAATATTCACTTCAATTTTTTTTTTATGATTTAACCTCTAGCCAAGTTTTTTAAACATTGACAGTCTGGTACCCTTTGAATAATCCTTGTTTAATGAAATAATTAATTTAAATAGTTTTTTCTGTTTAAGATTCTGGGCATTTTAGTTTGTCCTTTGTAATGTGTAATCATACAGTTAAATTTAATCAAAATTTTTTTTTGGTTTCCTAAAATGCATTTGCCTGCGGGCGCCAACACCCTCATTCAATTTTTTTTTTATTAATGTAACTCTAGTAGAATATTTTGTATTGACTTGAAAATTGATAACTTGGTGCCCTATGAATAATCATTCTTTAATGAACTAAATATTTTGAATAGTTTTTTATGTTTAATATTCTGGGTATTTTAGATTGTACTTTGTAATGTGCAATGATACAGTTAAATTTATTCAAAATTTTTTTTTGATTTCCTAAAATGCATTTGCCTGTGGGCACCAACACCCTCCTTCAATTTTTTTTAAATGATTTAAACTCTAGCCAAATTTTTTTAACATTGACTATCTGGTACCTTTGAATGATCCTTGTTTAATGAAATAAATATTTTAAATAGTTATTTCTGTTTAATATTCTGGGTATTTTAGATTGTACTTTGTAATGTGCAATCATACAGTTCATTTTTTTCAAAATTTTTTTTTGATTTCCTAAAATGCATTTGCCTGCGGGCGCCAACACCCTCCTTCAATTTTTTTTTTTTTTTTGTAATTTAACTCTAGTTGAATATTTAATATTCACTTCAATTTTTTTTTTATGATTTAACCTTTAGCCAAATTTTTTAAACATTGACAATCTGGTGCCCTGTAAATAATCATTCTTTAATGAACTAAATATTTTAAATAGTTTTTTTTTTAAGAAGCTGGGCATTTTAATTTGTACTTTGTAATGTGTAATCATACAGTTAAATTTATTCAAAATTTTTTTTTGATTTCCTAAAATGCATTTGCCTGCGGGCGCCAACACCCTCCTTCGATTTTTTTTTTATTAATGCAACTCTACTTTAATATTATGTATTGACTTGAAAATTGATAACTTGGTGCCCTATGAATAATCATTCTTTAATGAAATAAATATTTTAAATAGTTTTTTCTGTTTAATATTCTGGGTATTTTAGTTTGTACTTTGTAATGTGCAATCACACAGTTAAATTTAATCAAAATTTTTTTTTGGTTTCCTAAAATGCATTTGCCTGCGGGTGCCAACACCCTCCTTCGATTTTTTTTTTATGATTTAACCTCTAGCCATATTTTTTAAACATTGACAATCGGGTACCTTTGAATAATCCTTATCTTTAATGAACTAATTAATTTAAATAGTTTTTTTTTGTTTAAGAAAATGGGCATTTTAGATTGTACTTTGTAATGTGTAATCATACAGTTAAATTTAATCAAAATTTATTTTTGGTTTCCTAAAATGCATTTGCCTGCGGGCGCCAACACCCTCCTTCAATTTTTTTTTTTTTGTAATTTAACTCTAGTTGAATATTTAGCATTCTCTTCAATTTTTTTTTTATGATTTAACCTCTAGCCAAATTGTTTAAACATTGACAATCGGGTACCTTTGAATAATCCATATATTTAATGAACTAATTAATTTAAATAGTTTTTTTTTGTTTAAGAAAATGGGTATTTTAGATTGTACTTTGTAATGTGTAATCATACAGTTAAATTTAATCAACATTTTTTTTTGGTTTCCTAAAATGCATTTGCCTGCGGGCGCCAACACCCTCATTCAATTTTTTTTTTTAGTAATGTAACTCTAGTTGAATATTTTGTATTGACTTGAAAATTGATAACTTGGTGCCCTATGAATAATCATTCTTTAATGAACTAAATATTTTGAATAGCATTTTCTGTTTGAGATTCTCGGCATTTTAGTTTGTACTTTGTATTGTGTATTTCTGCAGATAAATTTTTTTAAAATTTTTTTTTGGTTTCCTAAAATACATTTGCCTGTGGGCACCAACACCCTCCTTCAATTTCTTTTTAATGATTTAACCTCTAGCCAAATTTTTTGAACATTGACAATCTGGTACCCTTTGAATAACCCTTGTTTAATGAAATAAATATTTTAAATAGTTTTTTATGTTTAATATTCTGGGTATTTTAGATTGTACTTTGTAATGTGCAATGATACAGTTAAATTTATTCAAAATTTTTTTTTGATTTCCTAAAATGCATTTGCCTGTGGGCACCAACACCCTCCTTCAATTTTTTTTAAATGATTTAAACTCTAGCCAAATTTTTTTAACATTGACTATCTGGTACCTTTGAATGATCCTTGTTTAATGAAATAAATATTTTAAATAGTTATTTCTGTTTAATATTCTGGGTATTTTAGATTGTACTTTGTAATGTGCAATCATACAGTTCATTTTTTTCAAAATTTTTTTTTGATTTCCTAAAATGCATTTGCCTGCGGGCGCCAACACCCTCCTTCAATTTTTTTTTTTTTTTTTGTAATTTAACTCTAGTTGAATATTTAATATTCACTTCAATTTTTTTTTTATGATTTAACCTTTAGCCAAATTTTTTAAACATTGACAATCTGGTGCCCTGTAAATAATCATTCTTTAATGAACTAAATATTTTGAATAGTTTTTTCTGTTTACGATTTTAGTTTGAAGTTTGTAATGTGTATTCCTACAGTTAAATTTAATCAAAATTTTTTTTTGGTTTCCTAAAATGCATTTGCCTGCGGGCGCCAACACCCTCCTTCGATTTTTTTTTTATGATTTAACCTCTAGCCAAATTTTTTAAACATTGACAATCGGGTACCTTTGAATAATCCTTATCTTTAATGAACTAATTAATTTAAATAGTTTTTTTTTGTTTAAGAAAATGGGCATTTTAGATTGTACTTTGTAATGTGTAATATTTTGAATAGTTTTTTCTGTTTACGATTTTAGTTTGAAGTTTGTAATGTGTATTCCTATAGTTAAATTTAATCAACATTTTTTTTTGGTTTCCTAAAATGCATTTGCCTGCGGGCGCCAACACCCTCCTTCAATTTTTTTTTTTTGTAATTTAACTCTAGTTGAATATTTAATATTCACTTCAATTTTTTTTTTATGATTTAACCTCTAGCCAAGTTTTTTAAACATTGACAGTCTGGTACCCTTTGAATAATCCTTGTTTAATGAAATAATTAATTTAAATAGTTTTTTCTGTTTAAGATTCTGGGCATTTTAGTTTGTCCTTTGTAATGTGTAATCATACAGTTAAATTTAATCAAAATTTTTTTTTGGTTTCCTAAAATGCATTTGCCTGCGGGCGCCAACACCCTCATTCAATTTTTTTTTTATTAATGTAACTCTAGTAGAATATTTTGTATTGACTTGAAAATTGATAACTTGGTGCCCTATGAATAATCATTCTTTAATGAACTAAATATTTTGAATAGTTTTTTATGTTTAATATTCTGGGTATTTTAGATTGTACTTTGTAATGTGCAATGATACAGTTAAATTTATTCAAAATTTTTTTTTGATTTCCTAAAATGCATTTGCCTGTGGGCACCAACACCCTCCTTCAATTTTTTTTAAATGATTTAAACTCTAGCCAAATTTTTTTAACATTGACTATCTGGTACCTTTGAATGATCCTTGTTTAATGAAATAAATATTTTAAATAGTTATTTCTGTTTAATATTCTGGGTATTTTAGATTGTACTTTGTAATGTGCAATCATACAGTTCATTTTTTTCAAAATTTTTTTTTGATTTCCTAAAATGCATTTGCCTGCGGGCGCCAACACCCTCCTTCAATTTTTTTTTTTTTTTTGTAATTTAACTCTAGTTGAATATTTAATATTCACTTCAATTTTTTTTTTATGATTTAACCTTTAGCCAAATTTTTTAAACATTGACAATCTGGTGCCCTGTAAATAATCATTCTTTAATGAACTAAATATTTTAAATAGTTTTTTTTTTAAGAAGCTGGGCATTTTAATTTGTACTTTGTAATGTGTAATCATACAGTTAAATTTATTCAAAATTTTTTTTTGATTTCCTAAAATGCATTTGCCTGCGGGCGCCAACACCCTCCTTCGATTTTTTTTTTATTAATGCAACTCTACTTTAATATTATGTATTGACTTGAAAATTGATAACTTGGTGCCCTATGAATAATCATTCTTTAATGAAATAAATATTTTAAATAGTTTTTTCTGTTTAATATTCTGGGTATTTTAGTTTGTACTTTGTAATGTGCAATCACACAGTTAAATTTAATCAAAATTTTTTTTTGGTTTCCTAAAATGCATTTGCCTGCGGGTGCCAACACCCTCCTTCGATTTTTTTTTTATGATTTAACCTCTAGCCATATTTTTTAAACATTGACAATCGGGTACCTTTGAATAATCCTTATCTTTAATGAACTAATTAATTTAAATAGTTTTTTTTTGTTTAAGAAAATGGGCATTTTAGATTGTACTTTGTAATGTGTAATCATACAGTTAAATTTAATCAAAATTTATTTTTGGTTTCCTAAAATGCATTTGCCTGCGGGCGCCAACACCCTCCTTCAATTTTTTTTTTTTTGTAATTTAACTCTAGTTGAATATTTAGCATTCTCTTCAATTTTTTTTTTATGATTTAACCTCTAGCCAAATTGTTTAAACATTGACAATCGGGTACCTTTGAATAATCCATATATTTAATGAACTAATTAATTTAAATAGTTTTTTTTTGTTTAAGAAAATGGGTATTTTAGATTGTACTTTGTAATGTGTAATCATACAGTTAAATTTAATCAACATTTTTTTTTGGTTTCCTAAAATGCATTTGCCTGCGGGCGCCAACACCCTCATTCAATTTTTTTTTTTAGTAATGTAACTCTAGTTGAATATTTTGTATTGACTTGAAAATTGATAACTTGGTGCCCTATGAATAATCATTCTTTAATGAACTAAATATTTTGAATAGCATTTTCTGTTTGAGATTCTCGGCATTTTAGTTTGTACTTTGTATTGTGTATTTCTGCAGATAAATTTTTTTAAAATTTTTTTTTGGTTTCCTAAAATACATTTGCCTGTGGGCACCAACACCCTCCTTCAATTTCTTTTTAATGATTTAACCTCTAGCCAAATTTTTTAAACATTGACAATCTGGTACCCTTTGAATAACCCTTGTTTAATGAAATAAATATTTTAAATAGTTTTTTATGTTTAATATTCTGGGTATTTTAGATTGTACTTTGTAATGTGCAATGATACAGTTAAATTTATTCAAAATTTTTTTTTGATTTCCTAAAATGCATTTGCCTGTGGGCACCAACACCCTCCTTCAATTTTTTTTAAATGATTTAAACTCTAGCCAAATTTTTTTAACATTGACTATCTGGTACCTTTGAATGATCCTTGTTTAATGAAATAAATATTTTAAATAGTTATTTCTGTTTAATATTCTGGGTATTTTAGATTGTACTTTGTAATGTGCAATCATACAGTTCATTTTTTTCAAAATTTTTTTTTGATTTCCTAAAATGCATTTGCCTGCGGGCGCCAACACCCTCCTTCAATTTTTTTTTTTTTTTTGTAATTTAACTCTAGTTGAATATTTAATATTCACTTCAATTTTTTTTTTATGATTTAACCTTTAGCCAAATTTTTTAAACATTGACAATCTGGTGCCCTGTAAATAATCATTCTTTAATGAACTAAATATTTTAAATAGTTTTTTTTTTAAGAAGCTGGGCATTTTAATTTGTACTTTGTAATGTGTAATCATACAGTTAAATTTATTCAAAATTTTTTTTTGATTTCCTAAAATGCATTTGCCTGCGGGCGCCAACACCCTCCTTCGATTTTTTTTTTATTAATGCAACTCTACTTTAATATTATGTATTGACTTGAAAATTGATAACTTGGTGCCCTATGAATAATCATTCTTTAATGAAATAAATATTTTAAATAGTTTTTTCTGTTTAATATTCTGGGTATTTTAGTTTGTACTTTGTAATGTGCAATCACACAGTTAAATTTAATCAAAATTTTTTTTTGGTTTCCTAAAATGCATTTGCCTGCGGGTGCCAACACCCTCCTTCGATTTTTTTTTTATGATTTAACCTCTAGCCATATTTTTTAAACATTGACAATCGGGTACCTTTGAATAATCCTTATCTTTAATGAACTAATTAATTTAAATAGTTTTTTTTTGTTTAAGAATATGGGCATTTTAGATTGTACTTTGTAATGTGTAATCATACAGTTAAATTTAATCAAAATTTATTTTTGGTTTCCTAAAATGCATTTGCCTGCGGGCGCCAACACCCTCCTTCAATTTTTTTTTTTTTGTAATTTAACTCTAGTTGAATATTTAGCATTCTCTTCAATTTTTTTTTTATGATTTAACCTCTAGCCAAATTGTTTAAACATTGACAATCGGGTACCTTTGAATAATCCATATATTTAATGAACTAATTAATTTAAATAGTTTTTTTTTGTTTAAGAAAATGGGTATTTTAGATTGTACTTTGTAATGTGTAATCATACAGTTAAATTTAATCAACATTTTTTTTTGGTTTCCTAAAATGCATTTGCCTGCGGGCGCCAACACCCTCATTCAATTTTTTTTTTTAGTAATGTAACTCTAGTTGAATATTTTGTATTGACTTGAAAATTGATAACTTGGTGCCCTATGAATAATCATTCTTTAATGAACTAAATATTTTGAATAGCATTTTCTGTTTGAGATTCTCGGCATTTTAGTTTGTACTTTGTATTGTGTATTTCTGCAGATAAATTTTTTTAAAATTTTTTTTTGGTTTCCTAAAATACATTTGCCTGTGGGCACCAACACCCTCCTTCAATTTCTTTTTAATGATTTAACCTCTAGCCAAATTTTTTAAACATTGACTATCTGGTACCTTTGAATGATCCTTGTTTAATGAAATAAATATTTTAAATAGTTATTTCTGTTTAATATTCTGGGTATTTTAGATTGTACTTTGTAATGTGCAATCATACAGTTCATTTTTTTCAAAATTTTTTTTTGATTTCCTAAAATGCATTTGCCTGCGGGCGCCGACACCCTCCTTCAATTTTTTTTTTTTTTTTGTAATTTAACTCTAGTTGAATATTTAATATTCACTTCAATTTTTTTTTTATGATTTAACCTTTAGCCAAATTTTTTAAACATTGACAATCTGGTGCCCTGTAAATAATCATTCTTTAATGAACTAAATATTTTAAATAGTTTTTTTTTTAAGAAGCTGGGCATTTTAATTTGTACTTTGTAATGTGTAATCATACAGTTAAATTTATTCAAAATTTTTTTTTGATTTCCTAAAATGCATTTGCCTGCGGGCGCCAACACCCTCCTTCAATTTTTTTTTTATTAATGCAACTCTAGTTTAATATTATGTATTGACTTGAAAATTGATAACTTGGTGCCCTATGAATAATCATTCTTTAATGAAATAAATATTTTAAATAGTTTTTTCTGTTTAATATTCTGGGTATTTTAGTTTGTACTTTGTAATGTGCAATCACACAGTTAAATTTAATCAAAATTTTTTTTTGGTTTCCTAAAATGCATTTGCCTGCGGGCGCCAACACCCTCCTTCGATTTTTTTTTTATGATTTAACCTCTAGCCATATTTTTTAAACATTGACTATCTGGTACCTTTGAATGATCCTTGTTTAATGAAATAAATATTTTAAATAGTTATTTCTGTTTAATATTCTGGGTATTTTAGATTGTACTTTGTAATGTGCAATCATACAGTTCATTTTTTTCAAAATTTTTTTTTGATTTCCTAAAATGCATTTGCCTGCGGGCGCCGACACCCTCCTTCAATTTTTTTTTTTTTTTTGTAATTTAACTCTAGTTGAATATTTAATATTCACTTCAATTTTTTTTTTATGATTTAACCTTTAGCCAAATTTTTTAAACATTGACAATCTGGTGCCCTGTAAAAAATCATTCTTTAATGAAGTAAATATTTTAAATAGTTTTTTTTTTAAGAAGCTGGGCATTTTAATTTGTACTTTGTAATGTGTATTCATACAGTTAAATTTATTCAAAATTTTTTTTTGATTTCCTAAAATGCATTTGCCTGCGGGCGCCAACACCCTCCTTCAATTTTTTTTTTATTAATGCAACTCTAGTTTAATATTATGTATTGACTTGAAAATTGATAACTTGGTGCCCTATGAATAATCATTCTTTAATGAAATAAATATTTTAAATAGTTTTTTCTGTTTAATATTCTGGGTATTTTAGTTTGTACTTTGTAATGTGCAATCACACAGTTAAATTTAATCAAAATTTTTTTTTGGTTTCCTAAAATGCATTTGCCTGCGGGCGCCAACACCCTCCTTCGATTTTTTTTTTATGATTTAACCTCTAGCCATATTTTTTAAACATTGACAATCGGGTACCTTTGAATAATCCTTATCTTTAATGAACTAATTAATTTAAATAGTTTTTTTTTGTTTAAGAAAATGGGCATTTTAGATTGTACTTTGTAATGTGTAATCATACAGTTAAATTTAATCAAAATTTTTTTTTGATTTCCTAAAATGCATTTGCCTGCGGGCGCCAACACCCTCCTTCAATTTTTTTTTTTTTGTAATTTAACTCTAGTTGAATATTTAGCATTCTCTTCAATTTTTTTTTTATGATTTAACCTCTAGCCAAATTGTTTAAACATTGACAATCGGGTACCTTTGAATAATCCATATATTTAATGAACTAAATATTTTAAATAGTTTTTTTTTTAAGAAGCTGGGCATTTTAATTTGTACTTTGTAATGTGTAATCATACAGTTAAATTTATTCAAAATTTTTTTTTGATTTCCTAAAATGCATTTGCCTGCGGGCGCCAACACCCTCCTTCAATTTTTTTTTTATTAATGCAACTCTAGTTTAATATTATGTATTGACTTGAAAATTGATAACTTGGTGCCCTATGAATAATCATTCTTTAATGAAATAAATATTTTAAATAGTTTTTTCTGTTTAATATTCTGGGTATTTTAGTTTGTACTTTGTAATGTGCAATCACACAGTTAAATTTAATCAAAATTTTTTTTTGGTTTCCTAAAATGCATTTGCCTGCGGGCGCCAACACCCTCCTTCGATTTTTTTTTTATGATTTAACCTCTAGCCATATTTTTTAAACATTGACAATCGGGTACCTTTGAAAAACCTTTTCTTAAATGAACTAATTAATTTAAATAGTTTTTTTTTGTTTAAGAAAATGGGCATTTTAGATTGTACTTTGTAATGTGTAATCATACAGTTAAATTTAATCAAAATTTATTTTTGGTTTCCTAAAATGCATTTGCCTGCGGGCGCCAACACCCTCCTTCAATTTTTTTTTTTTTGTAATTTAACTCTAGTTGAATATTTAGCATTCTCTTCAATTTTTTTTTTATGATTTAACCTCTAGCCAAATTGTTTAAACATTGACAATCGGGTACCTTTGAATAATCCATATATTTAATGAACTAATTAATTTAAATAGTTTTATATGTTTAATATTCTGGGTATTTTAGTTTGTACTTTGTAATGTGCAATCACACAGTTAAATTTAATCAAAATTTTTTTTTGATTTCCTAAAATGCATTTGCCTGTGGGCACCAACACCCTCCTTCAATTTTTTTTAAATGATTTAAACTCTAGCCAAATTTTTTTAACATTGACTATCTGGTACCTTTGAATGATCCTTGTTTAATGAAATAAATATTTTAAATAGTTATTTCTGTTTAATATTCTGGGTATTTTAGATTGTACTTTGTAATGTGCAATCATACAGTTCATTTTTTTCAAAATTTTTTTTTGATTTCCTGAAATGCATTTGCCTGCGGGCGCCAACACCCTCCTTCAATTTTTTTTTTTTTTTTGTAATTTAACTCTAGTTGAATATTTAATATTCACTTCAATTTTTTTTTTATGATTTAACCTTTAGCCAAATTTTTTAAACATTGACAATCTGGTGCCCTGTAAATAATCATTCTTTAATGAACTAAATATTTTAAATAGTTTTTTTTTTAAGAAGCTGGGCATTTTAATTTGTACTTTGTAATGTGTATTCATACAGTTAAATTTATTCAAAATTTTTTTTTGATTTCCTAAAATGCATTTGCCTGCGGGCGCCAACACCCTCCTTCAATTTTTTTTTTATTAATGCAACTCTAGTTTAATATTATGTATTGACTTGAAAATTGATAACTTGGTGCCCTATGAATAATCATTCTTTAATGAAATAAATATTTTAAATAGTTTTTTCTGTTTAATATTCTGGGTATTTTAGTTTGTACTTTGTAATGTGCAATCACACAGTTAAATTTAATCAAAATTTTTTTTTGGTTTCCTAAAATGCATTTGCCTGCGGGCGCCAACACCCTCCTTCGATTTTTTTTTTATGATTTAACCTCTAGCCATATTTTTTAAACATTGACAATCGGGTACCTTTGAATAATCCTTATCTTTAATGAACTAATTAATTTAAATAGTTTTTTTTTGTTTAAGAAAATGGGCATTTTAGATTGTACTTTGTAATGTGTAATCATACAGTTAAATTTAATCAAAATTTATTTTTGGTTTCCTAAAATGCATTTGCCTGCGGGCGCCAACACCCTCCTTCAATTTTTTTTTTTTGTAATTTAACTCTAGTTGAATATTTAGCATTCTCTTCAATTTTTTTTTTATGATTTAACCTCTAGCCAAATTGTTTAAACATTGACAATCGGGTACCTTTGAATAATCCATATATTTAATGAACTAATTAATTTAAATAGTTTTTTTTTGTTTAAGAAAATGGGTATTTTAGATTGTACTTTGTAATGTGTAATCATACAGTTAAATTTAATCAACATTTTTTTTTGGTTTCCTAAAATGCATTTGCCTGCGGGCGCCAACACCCTCATTCAATTTTTTTTTTTAGTAATGTAACTCTAGTTGAATATTTTGTATTGACTTGAAAATTGATAACTTGGTGCCCTATGAATAATCATTCTTTAATGAACTAAATATTTTGAATAGCATTTTCTGTTTGAGATTCTCGGCATTTTAGTTTGTACTTTGTATTGTGTATTTCTGCAGATAAATTTTTTTAAAATTTTTTTTTGGTTTCCTAAAATGCATTTGCCTGTGGGCACCAACACCCTCCTTCAATTTCTTTTTAATGATTTAACCTCTAGCCAAATTTTTTAAACATTGACAATCTGGTACCCTTTGAATAACCCTTGTTTAATGAAATAAATATTTTAAATAGTTTTTTATGTTTAATATTCTGGGTATTTTAGATTGTACTTTGTAATGTGCAATGATACAGTTAAATTTATTCAAAATTTTTTTTTGATTTCCTAAAATGCATTTGCCTGTGGGCACCAACACCCTCCTTCAATTTTTTTTAAATGATTTAAACTCTAGCCAAATTTTTTTAACATTGACTATGTGGTACCTTTGAATGATCCTTGTTTAATGAAATAAATATTTTAAATAGTTATTTCTGTTTAATATTCTGGGTATTTTAGATTGTACTTTGTAATGTGCAATCATACAGTTCATTTTTTTCAAAATTTTTTTTTGATTTCCTAAAATGCATTTGCCTGCGGGCGCCAACACCCTCCTTCAATTTTTTTTTTTTTTTTGTAATTTAACTCTAGTTGAATATTTAATATTCACTTCAATTTTTTTTTTATGATTTAACCTTTAGCCAAATTTTTTAAACATTGACAATCTGGTGCCCTGTAAATAATCATTCTTTAATGAACTAAATATTTTAAATAGTTTTTTTTTTAAGAAGCTGGGCATTTTAATTTGTACTTTGTAATGTGTAATCATACAGTTAAATTTATTCAAAATTTTTTTTTGATTTCCTAAAATGCATTTGCCTGCGGGCGCCAACACCCTCCTTCAATTTTTTTTTTATTAATGCAACTCTAGTTTAATATTATGTATTGACTTGAAAATTGATAACTTGGTGCCCTATGAATAATCATTCTTTAATGAAATAAATATTTTAAATAGTTTTTTCTGTTTAATATTCTGGGTATTTTAGTTTTTACTTTGTAATGTGCAATCACACAGTTAAATTTAATCAAAATTTTTTTTTGGTTTCCTAAAATGCATTTGCCTGCGGGCGCCAACACCCTCATTCAATTTTTTTTTTTAGTAATGTAACTCTAGTTGAATATTTTGTATTGACTTGAAAATTGATAACTTGGTGCCCTATGAATAATCATTCTTTAATGAACTAAATATTTTGAATAGCATTTTCTGTTTGAGATTCTCGGCATTTTAGTTTGTACTTTGTATTGTGTATTTCTGCAGATTAATTTTTTTAAAATTTTTTTTTGGTTTCCTAAAATGCATTTGCCTGTGGGCACCAACACCCTCCTTCAATTTCTTTTTAATGATTTAACCTCTAGCCAAATTTTTTAAACATTGACAATCTGGTACCCTTTGAATAACCCTTGTTTAATGAAATAAATATTTTAAATAGTTTTTTATGTTTAATATTCTGGGTATTTTAGATTGTACTTTGTAATGTGCAATGATACAGTTAAATTTATTCAAAATTTTTTTTTGATTTCCTAAAATGCATTTGCCTGTGGGCACCAACACCCTCCTTCAATTTTTTTTAAATGATTTAAACTCTAGCCAAATTTTTTTAACATTGACTATCTGGTACCTTTGAATGATCCTTGTTTAATGAAATAAATATTTTAAATAGTTATTTCTGTTTAATATTCTGGGTATTTTAGATTGTACTTTGTAATGTGCAATCATACAGTTCATTTTTTTCAAAATTTTTTTTTGATTTCCTAAAATGCATTTGCCTGCGTGCGCCAACACCCTCCTTCAATTTTTTTTTTTTTTTTGTAATTTAACTCTAGTTGAATATTTAATATTCACTTCAATTTTTTTTTTATGATTTAACCTCTAGCCAAATTTTTTAAACATTGACAATCTGGTGCCCTGTAAATAATCATTCTTTAATGAACTAAATATTTTAAATAGTTTTTTTTTTAAGAAGCTGGGCATTTTAATTTGTACTTTGTAATGTGTAATCATACAGTTAAATTTATTCAAAATTTTTTTTTGATTTCCTAAAATGCATTTGCCTGCAGGCGCCAACACCCTCCTTCAATTTTTTTTTTATTAATGCAACTCTAGTTTAATATTATGTATTGACTTGAAAATTGATAACTTGGTGCCCTATGAATAATCATTCTTTAATGAACTAAATATTTTGAATAGTTATTTCTGTTTGAGATTCTGGGCATTTTAGTTTGTACTTTGTATTGTGTATTTCAACAGTTAAATTTTTTCAAAATTTTTTTTTGGTTTCCTAAAATGCATTTGCCTGCGGGCGCCAACACCCTCCTTCGATTTCTTTTTTATGATTTAACCTCTAGCCATATTTTTTAAACATTGACAATCGAGTACCTTTGAATAATCCTTATCTTTAATGATCTAATTAATTTAAATAGTTTTTTTTTGTTTAAGAAAATGGGCATTTTAGATTGTACTTTGTAATGTGGAATCATACAGTTAAATTTAATCAACATTTTTTTTTGGTTTCCTAAAATGCATTTGCCTGCGGGCGCCAACACCCTTATTCAATTTTTTTTTTTATTAATGTAACTCTAGTAGAATATTTTGTATTGACTTGAAAATTGATAACTTGGTGCCCTGTAAATAATCATTCTTTAATGAACTAAATATTTTATATAGTTTTTTCTGTTTAAGATTCTGGGCATTTTAGTTTGTCCTTTGTAATGTGTAATCATACAGTTAAATTTAATCAAAATTTTTTTTTGGTTTCCTAAAATGCATTTGCCTGCGGGCGCCAACACCCTCATTCAATTTTTTTTTTATTAATGTAACTCTAGTAGAATATTTTGTATTGACTTGAAAATTGATAACTTGGTGCCCTATGAATAATCATTCTTTAATGAACTAAATATTTTGAATATTTTTTTCTGTTTGAGATTCTGGGCATTTTAGTTTGTACTTTGTATTGTGTATTTCAACAGTTAAATTTTTTCAAAATTTTTTTTTGGTTTCCTAAAATGCATTTGCCTGTGGGCACCAACACCCTCCTTCAATTTTTTTTAAATGATTTAACCTCTAGCCAAATTTTTTAAACATTGACAATCTGGTGCCCTGTAAATAATCATTCTTTAATGAACTAAATATTTTAAATAGTTTTTTTTTTAAGAAGCTGGGCATTTTAATTTGTACTTTGTAATGTGTAATCATACAGTTAAATTTATTCAAAATTTTTTTTTGATTTCCTAAAATGCATTTGCCTGCGGGCGCCAACACCCTCCTTCGATTTTTTTTTTATGATTTAACCTCTAGCCATATTTTTTAAACATTGACAATCGGGTACCTTTGAATAATCCTTATCTTTAATGAACTAATTAATTTAAATAGTTTTTTTTTGTTTAAGAAAATGGGCATTTTAGATTGTACTTTGTAATGTGTAATCATACAGTTAAATTTAATCAAAATTTTTTTTTGATTTCCTAAAATGCATTTGCCTGCGGGCGCCAACACCCTCCTTCAATTTTTTTTTTTTTGTAATTTAACTCTAGTTGAATATTTAGCATTCTCTTCAATTTTTTTTTTATGATTTAACCTCTAGCCAAATTGTTTAAACATTGACAATCGGGTACCTTTGAATAATCCATATATTTAATGAACTAATTAATTTAAATAGTTTTTTTTTGTTTAAGAAAATGGGTATTTTAGATTGTACTTTGTAATGTGTAATCATACAGTTAAATTTAATCAACATTTTTTTTTGGTTTCCTAAAATGCATTTGCCTGCGTGCGCCAACACCCTCATTCAATTTTTTTTTTTAGTAATGTAACTCTAGTTGAATATTTTGTATTGACTTGAAAATTGATAACTTGGTGCCCTATGAATAATCATTCTTTAATGAACTAAATATTTTGAATAGCATTTTCTGTTTGAGATTCTCGGCATTTTAGTTTGTACTTTGTATTGTGTATTTCTGCAGATAAATTTTTTTTAAATTTTTTTTTGGTTTCCTAAAATGCATTTGCCTGTGGGCACCAACACCCTCCTTCAATTTCTTTTTAATGATTTAACCTCTAGCCAAATTTTTTAAACATTGACAATCTGGTACCCTTTGAATAACCCTTGTTTAATGAAATAAATATTTTAAATAGTTTTTTATGTTTAATATTCTGGGTATTTTAGATTGTACTTTGTAATGTGCAATGATACAGTTAAATTTATTCAAAATTTTTTTTTGATTTCCTAAAAAGCATTTGCCTGTGGGCACCAACACCCTCCTTCAATTTTTTTTAAATGATTTAACCTCTAGCCAAATTTTTTAAACATTGACAATCTGGTGCCCTGTAAATAATCATTCTTTAATGAACTAAATATTTTAAATAGTTTTTTTTTTAAGAAGCTGGGCATTTTAATTTGTACTTTGTAATGTGTAATCATACAGTTAAATTTATTCAAAATTTTTTTTTGATTTCCTAAAATGCATTTGCCTGCAGGCGCCAACACCCTCCTTCAATTTTTTTTTTATTAATGCAACTCTAGTTTAATATTATGTATTGACTTGAAAATTGATAACTTGGTGCCCTATGAATAATCATTCTTTAATGAACTAAATATTTTGAATAGTTATTTCTGTTTGAGATTCTGGGCATTTTAGTTTGTACTTTGTATTGTGTATTTCAACAGTTAAATTTTTTCAAAATTTTTTTTTGGTTTCCTAAAATGCATTTGCCTGCGGGCGCCAACACCCTCCTTCGATTTCTTTTTTATGATTTAACCTCTAGCCATATTTTTTAAACATTGACAATCGAGTACCTTTGAATAATCCTTATCTTTAATGATCTAATTAATTTAAATAGTTTTTTTTTGTTTAAGAAAATGGGCATTTTAGATTGTACTTTGTAATGTGGAATCATACAGTTAAATTTAATCAACATTTTTTTTTGGTTTCCTAAAATGCATTTGCCTGCGGGCGCCAACAACCTTATTCAATTTTTTTTTTTATTAATGTAACTCTAGTAGAATATTTTGTATTGACTTGAAAATTGATAACTTGGTGCCCTGTAAATAATCATTCTTTAATGAACTAAATATTTTATATAGTTTTTTCTGTTTAAGATTCTGGGCATTTTAGTTTGTCCTTTGTAATGTGTAATCATACAGTTAAATTTAATCAAAATTTTTTTTTGGTTTCCTAAAATGCATTTGCCTGCGGGCGCCAACATCCTCATTCAATTTTTTTTTTATTAATGTAACTCTAGTAGAATATTTTGTATTGACTTGAAAATTGATAACTTGGTGCCCTATGAATAATCATTCTTTAATGAACTAAATATTTTGAATATTTTTTTCTGTTTGAGATTCTGGGCATTTTAGTTTGTACTTTGTATTGTGTATTTCAACAGTTAAATTTTTTCAAAATTTTTTTTTGGTTTCCTAAAATGCATTTGCCTGTGGGCACCAACACCCTCCTTCAATTTTTTTTAAATGATTTAACCTCTAGCCAAATTTTTTAAACATTGACAATCTGGTGCCCTGTAAATAATCATTCTTTAATGAACTAAATATTTTAAATAGTTTTTTTTTTAAGAAGCTGGGCATTTTAATTTGTACTTTGTAATGTGTAATCATACAGTTAAATTTATTCAAAATTTTTTTTTGATTTCCTAAAATGCATTTGCCTGCAGGCGCCAACACCCTCCTTCAATTTTTTTTTTATTAATGCAACTCTAGTTTAATATTATGTATTGACTTGAAAATTGATAACTTGGTGCCCTATGAATAATCATTCTTTAATGAACTAAATATTTTGAATAGTTATTTCTGTTTGAGATTCTGGGCATTTTAGTTTGTACTTTGTATTGTGTATTTCAACAGTTAAATTTTTTCAAAATTTTTTTTTGGTTTCCTAAAATGCATTTGCCTGCGGGCGCCAACACCCTCCTTCGATTTCTTTTTTATGATTTAACCTCTAGCCATATTTTTTAAACATTGACAATCGAGTACCTTTGAATAATCCTTATCTTTAATGATCTAATTAATTTAAATAGTTTTTTTTTGTTTAAGAAAATGGGCATTTTAGATTGTACTTTGTAATGTGGAATCATACAGTTAAATTTAATCAACATTTTTTTTTGGTTTCCTAAAATGCATTTGCCTGCGGGCGCCAACACCCTTATTCAATTTTTTTTTTTATTAATGTAACTCTAGTAGAATATTTTGTATTGACTTGAAAATTGATAACTTGGTGCCCTGTAAATAATCATTCTTTAATGAACTAAATATTTTATATAGTTTTTTCTGTTTAAGATTCTGGGCATTTTAGTTTGTCCTTTGTAATGTGTAATCATACAGTTCAATTTAATCAAAATTTTTTTTTGGTTTCCTAAAATGCATTTGCCTGCGGGCGCCAACACCCTCATTCAATTTTTTTTTTATTAATGTAACTCTAGTAGAATATTTTGTATTGACTTGAAAATTGATAACTTGGTGCCCTATGAATAATCATTCTTTAATGAACTATATATTTTGAATATTTTTTTCTGTTTGAGATTCTGGGCATTTTAGTTTGTACTTTGTATTGTGTATTTCAACAGTTAAATTTTTTCAAAATTTTTTTTTGGTTTCCTAAAATACATTTGCCTGTGGGCACCAACACCCTCCTTCAATTTCTTTTTAATGATTTAACCTCTAGCCAAATTTTTTAAACATTGACAATCTGGTACCCTTTGAATAACCCTTGTTTAATGAAATAAATATTTTAAATAGTTTTTTATGTTTAATATTCTGGGTATTTTAGATTGTACTTTGTAATGTGCAATGATACAGTTAAATTTATTCAAAATTTTTTTTTGATTTCCTAAAAAGCATTTGCCTGTGGGCACCAACACCCTCCTTCAATTTTTTTTAAATGATTTAACCTCTAGCCAAATTTTTTAAACATTGACAATCTGGTGCCCTGTAAATAATCATTCTTTAATGAACTAAATATTTTAAATAGTTTTTTTTTTAAGAAGCTGGGCATTTTAATTTGTACTTTGTAATGTGTAATCATACAGTTAAATTTATTCAAAATTTTTTTTTGATTTCCTAAAATGCATTTGCCTGCAGGCGCCAACACCCTCCTTCAATTTTTTTTTTATTAATGCAACTCTAGTTTAATATTATGTATTGACTTGAAAATTGATAACTTGGTGCCCTATGAATAATCATTCTTTAATGAACTAAATATTTTGAATAGTTATTTCTGTTTGAGATTCTGGGCATTTTAGTTTGTACTTTGTATTGTGTATTTCAACAGTTAAATTTTTTCAAAATTTTTTTTTGGTTTCCTAAAATGCATTTGCCTGCGGGCGCCAACACCCTCCTTCGATTTCTTTTTTATGATTTAACCTCTAGCCATATTTTTTAAACATTGACAATCGAGTACCTTTGAATAATCCTTATCTTTAATGATCTAATTAATTTAAATAGTTTTTTTTTGTTTAAGAAAATGGGCATTTTAGATTGTACTTTGTAATGTGGAATCATACAGTTAAATTTAATCAACATTTTTTTTTGGTTTCCTAAAATGCATTTGCCTGCGGGCGCCAACAACCTTATTCAATTTTTTTTTTTATTAATGTAACTCTAGTAGAATATTTTGTATTGACTTGAAAATTGATAACTTGGTGCCCTGTAAATAATCATTCTTTAATGAACTAAATATTTTATATAGTTTTTTCTGTTTAAGATTCTGGGCATTTTAGTTTGTCCTTTGTAATGTGTAATCATACAGTTAAATTTAATCAAAATTTTTTTTTGGTTTCCTAAAATGCATTTGCCTGCGGGCGCCAACATCCTCATTCAATTTTTTTTTTATTAATGTAACTCTAGTAGAATATTTTGTATTGACTTGAAAATTGATAACTTGGTGCCCTATGAATAATCATTCTTTAATGAACTAAATATTTTGAATATTTTTTTCTGTTTGAGATTCTGGGCATTTTAGTTTGTACTTTGTATTGTGTATTTCAACAGTTAAATTTTTTCAAAATTTTTTTTTGGTTTCCTAAAATGCATTTGCCTGTGGGCACCAACACCCTCCTTCAATTTTTTTTAAATGATTTAACCTCTAGCCAAATTTTTTAAACATTGACAATCTGGTGCCCTGTAAATAATCATTCTTTAATGAACTAAATATTTTAAATAGTTTTTTTTTTAAGAAGCTGGGCATTTTAATTTGTACTTTGTAATGTGTAATCATACAGTTAAATTTATTCAAAATTTTTTTTTGATTTCCTAAAATGCATTTGCCTGCAGGCGCCAACACCCTCCTTCAATTTTTTTTTTATTAATGCAACTCTAGTTTAATATTATGTATTGACTTGAAAATTGATAACTTGGTGCCCTATGAATAATCATTCTTTAATGAACTAAATATTTTGAATAGTTATTTCTGTTTGAGATTCTGGGCATTTTAGTTTGTACTTTGTATTGTGTATTTCAACAGTTAAATTTTTTCAAAATTTTTTTTTGGTTTCCTAAAATGCATTTGCCTGCGGGCGCCAACACCCTCCTTCGATTTCTTTTTTATGATTTAACCTCTAGCCATATTTTTTAAACATTGACAATCGAGTACCTTTGAATAATCCTTATCTTTAATGATCTAATTAATTTAAATAGTTTTTTTTTGTTTAAGAAAATGGGCATTTTAGATTGTACTTTGTAATGTGGAATCATACAGTTAAATTTAATCAACATTTTTTTTTGGTTTCCTAAAATGCATTTGCCTGCGGGCGCCAACACCCTTATTCAATTTTTTTTTTTATTAATGTAACTCTAGTAGAATATTTTGTATTGACTTGAAAATTGATAACTTGGTGCCCTGTAAATAATCATTCTTTAATGAACTAAATATTTTATATAGTTTTTTCTGTTTAAGATTCTGGGCATTTTAGTTTGTCCTTTGTAATGTGTAATCATACAGTTCAATTTAATCAAAATTTTTTTTTGGTTTCCTAAAATGCATTTGCCTGCGGGCGCCAACACCCTCATTCAATTTTTTTTTTATTAATGTAACTCTAGTAGAATATTTTGTATTGACTTGAAAATTGATAACTTGGTGCCCTATGAATAATCATTCTTTAATGAACTATATATTTTGAATATTTTTTTCTGTTTGAGATTCTGGGCATTTTAGTTTGTACTTTGTATTGTGTATTTCAACAGTTAAATTTTTTCAAAATTTTTTTTTGGTTTCCTAAAATACATTTGCCTGTGGGCACCAACACCCTCCTTCAATTTCTTTTTAATGATTTAACCTCTAGCCAAATTTTTTAAACATTGACAATCTGGTACCCTTTGAATAACCCTTGTTTAATGAAATAAATATTTTAAATAGTTTTTTATGTTTAATATTCTGGGTATTTTAGATTGTACTTTGTAATGTGCAATGATACAGTTAAATTTATTCAAAATTTTTTTTTGATTTCCTAAAAAGCATTTGCCTGTGGGCACCAACACCCTCCTTCAATTTTTTTTAAATGATTTAACCTCTAGCCAAATTTTTTAAACATTGACAATCTGGTGCCCTGTAAATAATCATTCTTTAATGAACTAAATATTTTAAATAGTTTTTTTTTTAAGAAGCTGGGCATTTTAATTTGTACTTTGTAATGTGTAATCATACAGTTAAATTTATTCAAAATTTTTTTTTGATTTCCTAAAATGCATTTGCCTGCAGGCGCCAACACCCTCCTTCAATTTTTTTTTTATTAATGCAACTCTAGTTTAATATTATGTATTGACTTGAAAATTGATAACTTGGTGCCCTATGAATAATCATTCTTTAATGAACTAAATATTTTGAATAGTTATTTCTGTTTGAGATTCTGGGCATTTTAGTTTGTACTTTGTATTGTGTATTTCAACAGTTAAATTTTTTCAAAATTTTTTTTTGGTTTCCTAAAATGCATTTGCCTGCGGGCGCCAACACCCTCCTTCGATTTCTTTTTTATGATTTAACCTCTAGCCATATTTTTTAAACATTGACAATCGAGTACCTTTGAATAATCCTTATCTTTAATGATCTAATTAATTTAAATAGTTTTTTTTTGTTTAAGAAAATGGGCATTTTAGATTGTACTTTGTAATGTGGAATCATACAGTTAAATTTAATCAACATTTTTTTTTGGTTTCCTAAAATGCATTTGCCTGCGGGCGCCAACACCCTTATTCAATTTTTTTTTTTATTAATGTAACTCTAGTAGAATATTTTGTATTGACTTGAAAATTGATAACTTGGTGCCCTGTAAATAATCATTCTTTAATGAACTAAATATTTTATATAGTTTTTTCTGTTTAAGATTCTGGGCATTTTAGTTTGTCCTTTGTAATGTGTAATCATACAGTTAAATTTAATCAAAATTTTTTTTTGGTTTCCTAAAATGCATTTGCCTGCGGGCGCCAACATCCTCATTCAATTTTTTTTTTATTAATGTAACTCTAGTAGAATATTTTGTATTGACTTGAAAATTGATAACTTGGTGCCCTATGAATAATCATTCTTTAATGAACTAAATATTTTGAATATTTTTTTCTGTTTGAGATTCTGGGCATTTTAGTTTGTACTTTGTATTGTGTATTTCAACAGTTAAATTTTTTCAAAATTTTTTTTTGGTTTCCTAAAATGCATTTGCCTGTGGGCACCAACACCCTCCTTCAATTTTTTTTAAATGATTTAACCTCTAGCCAAATTTTTTAAACATTGACAATCTGGTGCCCTGTAAATAATCATTCTTTAATGAACTAAATATTTTAAATAGTTTTTTTTTTAAGAAGCTGGGCATTTTAATTTGTACTTTGTAATGTGTAATCATACAGTTAAATTTATTCAAAATTTTTTTTTGATTTCCTAAAATGCATTTGCCTGCAGGCGCCAACACCCTCCTTCAATTTTTTTTTTATTAATGCAACTCTAGTTTAATATTATGTATTGACTTGAAAATTGATAACTTGGTGCCCTATGAATAATCATTCTTTAATGAACTAAATATTTTGAATAGTTATTTCTGTTTGAGATTCTGGGCATTTTAGTTTGTACTTTGTATTGTGTATTTCAACAGTTAAATTTTTTCAAAATTTTTTTTTGGTTTCCTAAAATGCATTTGCCTGCGGGCGCCAACACCCTCCTTCGATCTCTTTTTTATGATTTAACCTCTAGCCATATTTTTTAAACATTGACAATCGAGTACCTTTGAATAATCCTTATCTTTAATGATCTAATTAATTTAAATAGTTTTTTTTTGTTTAAGAAAATGGGCATTTTAGATTGTACTTTGTAATGTGGAATCATACAGTTAAATTTAATCAACATTTTTTTTTGGTTTCCTAAAATGCATTTGCCTGCGGGCGCCAACACCCTTATTCAATTTTTTTTTTTATTAATGTAACTCTAGTAGAATATTTTGTATTGACTTGAAAATTGATAACTTGGTGCCCTGTAAATAATCATTCTTTAATGAACTAAATATTTTATATAGTTTTTTCTGTTTAAGATTCTGGGCATTTTAGTTTGTCCTTTGTAATGTGTAATCATACAGTTCAATTTAATCAAAATTTTTTTTTGGTTTCCTAAAATGCATTTGCCTGCGGGCGCCAACACCCTCATTCAATTTTTTTTTTATTAATGTAACTCTAGTAGAATATTTTGTATTGACTTGAAAATTGATAACTTGGTGCCCTATGAATAATCATTCTTTAATGAACTAAATATTTTGAATATTTTTTTCTGTTTGAGATTCTGGGCATTTTAGTTTGTACTTTGTATTGTGTATTTCAACAGTTAAATTTTTTCAAAATTTTTTTTTGGTTTCCTAAAATACATTTGCCTGTGGGCACCAACACCCTCCTTCAATTTCTTTTTAATGATTTAACCTCTAGCCAAATTTTTTAAACATTGACAATCTGGTACCCTTTGAATAACCCTTGTTTAATGAAATAAATATTTTAAATAGTTTTTTATGTTTAATATTCTGGGTATTTTAGTTTGTACTTTGTAATGTGCAATCACACAGTTAAATTTAATCAAAATTTTTTTTTGGTTTCCTAAAATGCATTTGCCTGCGGGCGCCAACACCCTCCTTCGATTTTTTTTTTATGATTTAACCTCTAGCCATATTTTTTAAACATTGACAATCGGGTACCTTTGAATAATCCTTATCTTTAATGAACTAATTAATTTAAATAGTTTTTTTTTGTTTAAGAAAATGGGCATTTTAGATTGTACTTTGTAATGTGTAATCATACAGTTAAATTTAATCAAAATTTATTTTTGGTTTCCTAAAATGCATTTGCCTGCAGGCGCCAACACCCTCCTTCAATTTTTTTTTTTTGTAATTTAACTCTAGTTGAATATTTTGCATTCTCTTCAATTTTTTTTTTATGATTTAACCTCTAGCCAAATTGTTTAAACATTGACAATCGGGTACCTTTGAATAATCCATATATTTAATGAACTAATTAATTTAAATAGTTTTTTTTTGTAAGAAAATGGGTATTTTAGATTGTACTTTGTAATGTGTAATCATACAGTTAAATTTAATCAACATTTTTTTTTGGTTTCCTAAAATGCATTTGCCTGCGGGCGCCAACACCCTCATTCAATTTTTTTTTTTAGTAATGTAACTCTAGTTGAATATTTTGTATTGACTTGAAAATTGATAACTTGGTGCCCTATGAATAATCATTCTTTAATGAACTAAATATTTTGAATAGCATTTTCTGTTTGAGATTCTCGGCATTTTAGTTTGTACTTTGTATTGTACATTTCTGCAGATAAATTTTTTTTAAATTTTTTTTTGGTTTCCTAAAATGCATTTGCCTGTGGGCACCAACATCCTCCTTCAATTTCTTTTTAATGATTTAACCTCTAGCCAAATTTTTTAAACATTGACAATCTGGTGCCCTGTAAATAATCATTCTTTAATGAACTAAATATTTTAAATAGTTTTTTTTTTAAGAAGCTGGGCATTTTAATTTGTACTTTGTAATGTGTAATCATACAGTTAAATTTATTCAAAATTTTTTTTTGATTTCCTAAAATGCATTTGCCTGCGGGCGCCAACACCCTCCTTCAATTTTTTTTTTATTAATGCAACTCTAGTTTATTATTATGTATTGACTTGAAAATTGATAACTTGGTGCCCTATGAATAATCATTCTTTAATGAACTAAATATTTTGAATAGTTATTTCTGTTTGAGATTCTGGGCATTTTAGTTTGTACTTTGTATTGTGTATTTCAACAGTTAAATTTTTTCAAAATTTTTTTTTGGTTTCCTAAAATGCATTTGCCTGCGGGCGCCAACACCCTCCTTCGATTTTTTTTTTATGATTTAACCTCTAGCCATATTTTTTAAACATTGACAATCGAGTACCTTTGAATAATCCTTATCTTTAATGATCTAATTAATTTAAATAGTTTTTTTTTGTTTAAGAAAATGGGCATTTTAGATTGTACTTTGTAATGTGGAATCATACAGTTAAATTTAATCAACATTTTTTTTTGGTTTCCTAAAATGCATTTGCCTGCGGGCGCCAACACCCTTATTCAATTTTTTTTTTTATTAATGTAACTCTAGTAGAATATTTTGTATTGACTTGAAAATTGATAACTTGGTGCCCTATGAAAATCATTCTATAATGAACTAAATATTTTGAATAGTTATTTCTGTTTGAGATTCTGGGCATTTTAGTTTGTACTTTGCGCCCACCTTCAATTTTTTTTTTATGATTTAACTTCTAGCCAAATTTTTTAAACATTGACAATCTGGTACTTTTGAATAATCCTTATCTTTAATGAACTAAATATTTTAAATAGTATTTTTTGTTTAAGAAGATAGGCATTTTATTTTGTACTTTGTAATGTGTAATCATACAGTTAAATTTAATCAAAATTTTTTTTGATTTTCTAAAATGCATTTGCCTGCGGGCGCCAACACCCTCCTTCAATTTTTTTTTTTAGTAATGTAACTCTAGTTGAATATTTTGTATTAATTTGAATATTGATAACTTGGTGCCCTGTAAATAATCATTCTTTAATGAACTAAATATTTTAAATAGTTTTTTTTTTAAGAAGCTGGGCATTTTAGTTTGTACTTTGTAATGTGTAATCATACAGTTAAATTTATTCAAAATTTTTTTTTGATTTCCTAAAATGCATTTGCCTGCGGGCGCCAACATCCTCCTTCAATTTTTTTTTTATTAATGCAACTCTAGTTTAATATTATGTATTGACTTGAAAATTGATAACATGGTGCCCTATGAATAATCATTCTTTAATGAACTAAATATTTTGAATAGTTTTTTCTGTTTGAGATTCTGGGCATTTTAGTTTGTACTTTGTATTGTGTATTTCAACAGTTAAATTTTTTCAAAATTTTTTTTTGGTTTCCTAAAATGCATTTGCCTGCGGGCGCCATCGCCCACCTTTAATTTTTTTTTTACGATTTAACCTCTAGCCAAATTTTTTAAATATTGACAATCTGGTACCCTTTGAATAATCATTCTTTAATGAAATAAATATTTTGAATATTTTTTTCTGTTTACGATTCTAGTATTAAGTTTGTTATGTGTATTTCTACAGTTAAATTTTTTCAAAATTTTTTTTTGGTTTCCTAAAATGCATTTGCCTCCGGGCGCCAACACCCTCCTTCAATTTTTTTTTTTTAGTAATGTAACTCTAGTTGAATATTTTGTATTGATTTGAAAATTGATAACTTGGTGCCCTATGAATAATGATTCTTTAATGAACTAAATATTTTGAATAGTTTTTTTTGTTTAAGAAGATGGGCATTTCAGTTTGTACTTTGCGCCCACCTTCAATTTTTTTTTTATGATTTAACTTCTAGCCAAATTTTTTAAACATTGACAATCTGGTACTTTTGAATAATCCTTATCTTTAATGAACTAAATATTTTAAATAGTATTTTTTGTTTAAGAAGATAGGCATTTTAGATTGTACTTTGTAATGTGTAATCATACAGTTAAATTTAATCAATTTTTTTTTTGATTTTCTAAAATGCATTTGCCTGCGGGCGCCAACACCCTCCTTCAATTTTTTTTTTTTTTGTTATTTAACTCTAGTTGAATATTTTGCATTCTCTTCAATTTTTTTTTTATGATTTAACCTCTAGCCAAATTGTTTAAACATTGACAATCGGGTACCTTTGAATAATCCATATATTTAATGAACTAATTAATTTAAATAGTTTTTTTTTGTTTAAGAAAATGGGCATTTTAGTTTGTACTTTGTATTGTGTATTTCTGCAGATAAATTTTTTTAAAATTTTTTTTTGGTTTCCTAAAATACATTTGCCTGTGGGCACCAACACCCTCCTTCAATTTCTTTTTAATGATTTAACCTCTAGCCAAATTTTTTAAACATTGACAATCTGGTACCCTTTGAATAACCCTTGTTTAATGAAATAAATATTTTAAATAGTTTTTTATGTTTAATATTCTGGGTATTTTAGATTGTACTTTGTAATGTGCAATGATACAGTTAAATTTATTCAAAATTTTTTTTTGATTTCCTAAAATGCATTTGCCTGTGGGCACCAACACCCTCCTTCAATTTTTTTTAAATGATTTAAACTCTAGCCAAATTTTTTTAACATTGACTATCTGGTACCTTTGAATGATCCTTGTTTAATGAAATAAATATTTTAAATAGTTATTTCTGTTTAATATTCTGGGTATTTTAGATTGTACATTGTAATGTGCAATCATACAGTTCATTTTTTTCAAAATTTTTTTTTGATTTCCTAAAATGCATTTGCCTGCGGGCGCCAACACCCTCCTTCAATTTTTTTTTTTTTTTTGTAATTTAACTCTAGTTGAATATTTAATATTCACTTCAATTTTTTTTTTATGATTTAACCTTTAGCCAAATTTTTTAAACATTGACAATCTGGTGCCCTGTAAATAATCATTCTTTAATGAACTAAATATTTTAAATAGTTTTTTTTTTAAGAAGCTGGGCATTTTAATTTGTACTTTGTAATGTGTATTATTCATACAGTTAAATTTATTCAAAATTTTTTTTTGATTTCCTAAAATGCATTTGCCTGCGGGCGCCAACACCCTCCTTCAATTTTTTTTTTATTAATGCAACTCTAGTTTAATATTATGTATTGACTTGAAAATTGATAACTTGGTGCCCTATGAATAATCATTCTTTAATGAAATAAATATTTTAAATAGTTTTTTCTGTTTAATATTCTGATTTTGAAAAATTTTTTTTTGGTTTCCTAAAATGCATTTGCCTGCGGGCGCCAACACCCTCCTTCGATTTTTTTTTTATGATTTAACCTCTAGCCATATTTTTTAAACATTGACAATCGGGTACCTTTGAATAATCCTTATCTTTAATGAACTAATTAATTTAAATAGTTTTTTTTTGTTTAAGAAAATGGGCATTTTAGATTGTACTTTGTAATGTGTAATCATACAGTTAAATTTAATCAAAATTTATTTTTGGTTTCCTAAAATGCATTTGCCTGCGGGCGCCAACACCCTCCTTCAATTTTTTTTTTTTTGTTATTTAACTCTAGTTGAATATTTTGCATTCTCTTCAATTTTTTTTTTATGATTTAACCTCTAGCCAAATTGTTTAAACATTGACAATCGGGTACCTTTGAATAATCCATATATTTAATGAACTAATTAATTTAAATAGTTTTTTTTTGTTTAAGAAAATGGGCATTTTAGTTTGTACTTTGTATTGTGTATTTCTGCAGATAAATTTTTTTAAAATTTTTTTTTGGTTTCCTAAAATACATTTGCCTGTGGGCACCAACACCCTCCTTCAATTTCTTTTTAATGATTTAACCTCTAGCCAAATTTTTTAAACATTGACAATCTGGTACCCTTTGAATAACCCTTGTTTAATGAAATAAATATTTTAAATAGTTTTTTATGTTTAATATTCTGGGTATTTTAGATTGTACTTTGTAATGTGCAATGATACAGTTAAATTTATTCAAAATTTTTTTTTGATTTCCTAAAATGCATTTGCCTGTGGGCACCAACACCCTCCTTCAATTTTTTTTAAATGATTTAAACTCTAGCCAAATTTTTTTAACATTGACTATCTGGTACCTTTGAATGATCCTTGTTTAATGAAATAAATATTTTAAATAGTTATTTCTGTTTAATATTCTGGGTATTTTAGATTGTACTTTGTAATGTGCAATCATACAGTTCATTTTTTTCAAAATTTTTTTTTGATTTCCTAAAATGCATTTGCCTGCGGGCGCCAACACCCTCCTTCAATTTTTTTTTTTTTTTGTAATTTAACTCTAGTTGAATATTTAATATTCACTTCAATTTTTTTTTTATGATTTAACCTCTAGCCAAATTTTTTAAACATTGACAATCTGGTGCCCTGTAAATAATCATTCTTTAATGAACTAAATATTTTAAATAGTTTTTTTTTTAAGAAGCTGGGCATTTTAATTTGTACTTTGTAATGTGTAATCATACAGTTAAATTTATTCAAAATTTTTTTTTGATTTCCTAAAATGCATTTGCCTGCGGGCGCCAACACCCTCCTTCAATTTTTTTTTTTTTTTTGTAATTTAACTCTAGTTGAATATTTAATATTCACTTCAATTTTTTTTTTATGATTTAACCTTTAGCCAAATTTTTTAAACATTGACAATCTGGTGCCCTGTAAATAATCATTCTTTAATGAACTAAATATTTTAAATAGTTTTTTTTTTAAGAAGCTGGGCATTTTAATTTGTACTTTGTAATGTGTAATCATACAGTTAAATTTATTCAAAATTTTTTTTTGATTTCCTAAAATGCATTTGCCTGCGGGCGCCAACACCCTCCTTCAATTTTTTTTTTTTTTTTGTAATTTAACTCTAGTTGAATATTTAATATTCACTTCAATTTTTTTTTTATGATTTAACCTTTAGCCAAATTTTTTAAACATTGACAATCTGGTGCCCTGTAAATAATCATTCTTTAATGAACTAAATATTTTAAATAGTTTTTTTTTTAAGAAGCTGGGCATTTTAATTTGTACTTTGTAATGTGTATTATTCATACAGTTAAATTTATTCAAAATTTTTTTTTGATTTCCTAAAATGCATTTGCCTGCGGGCGCCAACACCCTCCTTCAATTTTTTTTTTATTAATGCAACTCTAGTTTAATATTATGTATTGACTTGAAAATTGATAACTTGGTGCCCTATGAATAATCATTCTTTAATGAAATAAATATTTTAAATAGTTTTTTCTGTTTAATATTCTGGGTATTTTAGTTTGTACTTTGTAATGTGCAATCAAACAGTTAAATTTAATCAAAATTTTTTTTTGGTTTCCTAAAATGCATTTGCCTGCGGGCGCCAACACCCTCCTTCGATTTTTTTTTTATGATTTAACCTCTAGCCATATTTTTTAAACATTGACAATCGGGTACCTTTGAATAATCCTTATCTTTAATGAACTAATTAATTTAAATAGTTCTTTTTTGTTTAAGAAAATGGGCATTTTAGATTGTACTTTGTAATGTGTAATCATACAGTTAAATTTAATCAAAATTTATTTTTGGTTTCCTAAAATGCATTTGCCTGCGGGCGCCAACACCCTCCTTCAATTTTTTTTTTTTTTGTAATTTAACTCTAGTTGAATATTTTGCATTCTCTTCAATTTTTTTTTTATGATTTAACCTCTAGCCAAATTGTTTAAACATTGACAATCGGGTACCTTTGAATAATCCATATTTTTAATGAACTAATTAATTTAAATAGTTTTTTTTTGTTTAAGAAAATGGGTATTTTAGATTGTACTTTGTAATGTGTAATCATACAGTTAAATTTAATCAACATTTTTTTTTGGTTTCCTAAAATGCATTTGCCTGCGGGCGCCAACACCCTCATTCAATTTTTTTTTTTAGTAATGTAACTCTAGTTGAATATTTTGTATTGACTTGAAAATTGATAACTTGGTGCCCTATGAATAATCATTCTTTAATGAACTAAATATTTTGAATAGCATTTTCTGTTTGAGATTCTTGGCATTTTAGTTTGTACTTTGTATTGTACATTTCTGCAGATAAATTTTTTTTAAATTTTTTTTTGGTTTCCTAAAATGCATTTGCCTGTGGGCACCAACATCCTCCTTCAATTTCTTTTTAATGATTTAACCTCTAGCCAAATTTTTTAAACATTGACAATCTGGTACCCTTTGAATAACCCTTGTTTAATGAAATAAATATTTTAAATAGTTATTTCTGTTTAATATTCTGGGTATTTTAGATTGTACTTTGTAATGTGCAATCATACAGTTCATTTTTTTCAAAATTTTTTTTTGATTTCCTAAAATGCATTTGCCTGCGGGCGCCAACACCCTCCTTCAATTTTTTTTTTTTTTTTGTAATTTAACTCTAGTTGAATATTTAATATTCACTTCAATTTTTTTTTTATGATTTAACCTCTAGCCAAATTTTTTAAACATTGACAATCTGGTGCCCTGTAAATAATCATTCTTTAATGAACTAAATATTTTAAATAGTTTTTTTTTTAAGAAGCTGGGCATTTTAATTTGTACTTTGTAATGTGTAATAATACAGTTAAATTTATTCAAAATTTTTTTTTGGTTTCCTAAAATGCATTTGCCTGCGGGCGCCAACACCCTCCTTCGATTTTTTTTTTATGATTTAACCTCTAGCCATATTTTTTAAACATTGACAATCTGGTACCCTTTGAATAACCCTTGTTTAATGAAATAAATATTTTAAATAGTTTTTTATGTTTAATATTCTGGGTATTTTAGTTTGTACTTTGTAATGTGCAATCACACAGTTAAATTTAATCAAAATTTTTTTTTGGTTTCCTAAAATGCATTTGCCTGCGGGCGCCAACACCCTCCTTCGATTTTTTTTTTATGATTTAACCTCTAGCCATATTTTTTAAACATTGACAATCGGGTACCTTTGAATAATCCTTATCTTTAATGAACTAATTAATTTAAATAGTTTTTTTTTGTTTAAGAAAATGGGCATTTTAGATTGTACTTTGTAATGTGTAATCATACAGTTAAATTTAATCAAAATTTATTTTTGGTTTCCTAAAATGCATTTGCCTGCGGGCGCCAACACCCTCCTTCAATTTTTTTTTTTTTGTTATTTAACTCTAGTTGAATATTTTGCATTCTCTTCAATTTTTTTTTTATGATTTAACCTCTAGCCAAATTGTTTAAACATTGACAATCGGGTACCTTTGAATAATCCATATATTTAATGAACTAATTAATTTAAATAGTTTTTTTTTGTTTAAGAAAATGGGCATTTTAGTTTGTACTTTGTATTGTGTATTTCTGCAGATAAATTTTTTTAAAATTTTTTTTTGGTTTCCTAAAATACATTTGCCTGTGGGCACCAACACCCTCCTTCAATTTCTTTTTAATGATTTAACCTCTAGCCAAATTTTTTAAACATTGACAATCTGGTACCCTTTGAATAACCCTTGTTTAATGAAATAAATATTTTAAATAGTTTTTTATGTTTAATATTCTGGGTATTTTAGATTGTACTTTGTAATGTGCAATGATACAGTTAAATTTATTCAAAATTTTTTTTTGATTTCCTAAAATGCATTTGCCTGTGGGCACCAACACCCTCCTTCAATTTTTTTTAAATGATTTAAACTCTAGCCAAATTTTTTTAACATTGACTATCTGGTACCTTTGAATGATCCTTGTTTAATGAAATAAATATTTTAAATAGTTATTTCTGTTTAATATTCTGGGTATTTTAGATTGTACTTTGTAATGTGCAATCATACAGTTCATTTTTTTCAAAATTTTTTTTTGATTTCCTAAAATGCATTTGCCTGCGGGCGCCAACACCCTCCTTCAATTTTTTTTTTTTTTTGTAATTTAACTCTAGTTGAATATTTAATATTCACTTCAATTTTTTTTTTATGATTTAACCTCTAGCCAAATTTTTTAAACATTGACAATCTGGTGCCCTGTAAATAATCATTCTTTAATGAACTAAATATTTTAAATAGTTTTTTTTTTAAGAAGCTGGGCATTTTAATTTGTACTTTGTAATGTGTAATCATACAGTTAAATTTATTCAAAATTTTTTTTTGATTTCCTAAAATGCATTTGCCTGCGGGCGCCAACACCCTCCTTCAATTTTTTTTTTATTAATGCAACTCTAGTTTAATATTATGTATTGACTTGAAAATTGATAACTTGGTGCCCTATGAATAATCATTCTTTAATGAAATAAATATTTTAAATAGTTTTTTCTGTTTAATATTCTGGGTATTTTAGTTTGTACTTTGTAATGTGCAATCAAACAGTTAAATTTAATCAAAATTTTTTTTTGGTTTCCTAAAATGCATTTGCCTGCGGGCGCCAACACCCTCCTTCGATTTTTTTTTTATGATTTAACCTCTAGCCATATTTTTTAAACATTGACAATCGGGTACCTTTGAATAATCCTTATCTTTAATGAACTAATTAATTTAAATAGTTTTTTTTTGTTTAAGAAAATGGGCATTTTAGATTGTACTTTGTAATGTGTAATCATACAGTTAAATTTAATCAAAATTTATTTTTGGTTTCCTAAAATGCATTTGCCTGCAGGCGCCAACACCCTCCTTCAATTTTTTTTTTTTGTAATTTAACTCTAGTTGAATATTTTGCATTCTCTTCAATTTTTTTTTTATGATTTAACCTCTAGCCAAATTGTTTAAACATTGACAATCGGGTACCTTTGAATAATCCATATATTTAATGAACTAATTAATTTAAATAGTTTTTTTTTGTAAGAAAATGGGTATTTTAGATTGTACTTTGTAATGTGTAATCATACAGTTAAATTTAATCAACATTTTTTTTTGGTTTCCTAAAATGCATTTGCCTGCGGGCGCCAACACACTCATTCAATTTTTTTTTTTAGTAATGTAACTCTAGTTGAATATTTTGTATTGACTTGAAAATTGATAACTTGGTGCCCTATGAATAATCATTCTTTAATGAACTAAATATTTTGAATAGCATTTTCTGTTTGAGATTCTCGGCATTTTAGTTTGTACTTTGTATTGTACATTTCTGCAGATAAATTTTTTTTAAATTTTTTTTTGGTTTCCTAAAATGCATTTGCCTGTGGGCACCAACATCCTCCTTCAATTTCTTTTTAATGATTTAACCTCTAGCCAAATTTTTTAAACATTGACAATCTGGTACCCTTTGAATAACCCTTGTTTAATGAAATAAATATTTTAAATAGTTATTTCTGTTTAATATTCTGGGTATTTTAGATTGTACTTTGTAATGTGCAATCATACAGTTCATTTTTTTCAAAATTTTTTTTTGATTTTCTAAAATGCATTTGCCTGCGGGCGCCAACACCCTCCTTCAATTTTTTTTTTTTTTTTGTAATTTAACTCTAGTTGAATATTTAATATTCACTTCAATTTTTTTTTTATGATTTAACCTCTAGCCAAATTTTTTAAACATTGACAATCTGGTGCCCTGTAAATAATCATTCTTTAATGAACTAAATATTTTAAATAGTTTTTTTTTTAAGAAGCTGGGCATTTTAATTTGTACTTTGTAATGTGTAATAATACAGTTAAATTTATTCAAAATTTTTTTTTGGTTTCCTAAAATGCATTTGCCTGCGGGCGCCAACACCCTCCTTCGATTTTTTTTTTATGATTTAACCTCTAGCCATATTTTTTAAACATTGACAATCTGGTACCCTTTGAATAACCCTTGTTTAATGAAATAAATATTTTAAATAGTTTTTTATGTTTAATATTCTGGGTATTTTAGTTTGTACTTTGTAATGTGCAATCACACAGTTAAATTTAATCAAAATTTTTTTTTGGTTTCCTAAAATGCATTTGCCTGCGGGCGCCAACACCCTCCTTCAATTTTTTTTTTTTTTTGTAATTTAACTCTAGTTGAATATTTAATATTCACTTCAATTTTTTTTTTATGATTTAACCTTTAGCCAAATTTTTTAAACATTGACAATCTGGTGCCCTGTAAATAATCATTCTTTAATGAACTAAATATTTTAAATAGTTTTTTTTTTAAGAAGCTGGGCATTTTAATTTGTACTTTGTAATGTGTATTATTCATACAGTTAAATTTATTCAAAATTTTTTTTTGATTTCCTAAAATGCATTTGCCTGCGGGCGCCAACACCCTCCTTCAATTTTTTTTTTATTAATGCAACTCTAGTTTAATATTATGTATTGACTTGAAAATTGATAACTTGGTGCCCTATGAATAATCATTCTTTAATGAAATAAATATTTTAAATAGTTTTTTCTGTTTAATATTCTGGGTATTTTAGTTTGTACTTTGTAATGTGCAATCAAACAGTTAAATTTAATCAAAATTTTTTTTTGGTTTCCTAAAATGCATTTGCCTGCGGGCGCCAACACCCTCCTTCGATTTTTTTTTTATGATTTAACCTCTAGCCATATTTTTTAAACATTGACAATCGGGTACCTTTGAATAATCCTTATCTTTAATGAACTAATTAATTTAAATAGTTTTTTTTTGTTTAAGAAAATGGGCATTTTAGATTGTACTTTGTAATGTGTAATCATACAGTTAAATTTAATCAAAATTTATTTTTGGTTTCCTAAAATGCATTTGCCTGCAGGCGCCAACACCCTCCTTCAATTTTTTTTTTTTTGTAATTTAACTCTAGTTGAATATTTTGCATTCTCTTCAATTTTTTTTTTATGATTTAACCTCTAGCCAAATTGTTTAAACATTGACAATCGGGTACCTTTGAATAATCCATATATTTAATGAACTAATTAATTTAAATAGTTTTTTTTTGTAAGAAAATGGGTATTTTAGATTGTACTTTGTAATGTGTAATCATACAGTTAAATTTAATCAACATTTTTTTTTGGTTTCCTAAAATGCATTTGCCTGCGGGCGCCAACACACTCATTCAATTTTTTTTTTTAGTAATGTAACTCTAGTTGAATATTTTGTATTGACTTGAAAATTGATAACTTGGTGCCCTATGAATAATCATTCTTTAATGAACTAAATATTTTGAATAGCATTTTCTGTTTGAGATTCTCGGCATTTTAGTTTGTACTTTGTATTGTACATTTCTGCAGATAAATTTTTTTTAAATTTTTTTTTGGTTTCCTAAAATGCATTTGCCTGTGGGCACCAACATCCTCCTTCAATTTCTTTTTAATGATTTAACCTCTAGCCAAATTTTTTAAACATTGACAATCTGGTACCCTTTGAATAACCCTTGTTTAATGAAATAAATATTTTAAATAGTTATTTCTGTTTAATATTCTGGGTATTTTAGATTGTACTTTGTAATGTGCAATCATACAGTTCATTTTTTTCAAAATTTTTTTTTGATTTTCTAAAATGCATTTGCCTGCGGGCGCCAACACCCTCCTTCAATTTTTTTTTTTTTTTTGTAATTTAACTCTAGTTGAATATTTAATATTCACTTCAATTTTTTTTTTATGATTTAACCTCTAGCCAAATTTTTTAAACATTGACAATCTGGTGCCCTGTAAATAATCATTCTTTAATGAACTAAATATTTTAAATAGTTTTTTTTTTAAGAAGCTGGGCATTTTAATTTGTACTTTGTAATGTGTAATAATACAGTTCAATTTATTCAAAATTTTTTTTTGATTTCCTAAAATGCATTTGCCTGCGGGCGCCAACACCCTCCTTCAATTTTTTTTTTATATATGCAACTCTAGTTTATTATTATGTATTGACTTGAAAATTGATAACTTGGTGCCCTATGAATAATCATTCTTTAATGAACTAAATATTTTGAATAGTTATTTCTGTTTGAGATTCTGGGCATTTTAGTTTGTACTTTGTATTGTGTATTTCAACAGTTAAATTTTTTCAAAATTTTTTTTTGGTTTCCTAAAATGCATTTGCCTGCGGGCGCCAACACCCTCCTTCGATTTTTTTTTTATGATTTAACCTCTAGCCATATTTTTTAAACATTGACAATCGAGTACCTTTGAATAATCCTTATCTTTAATGATCTAATTAATTTAAATAGTTTTTTTTTGTTTAAGAAAATGGGCATTTTAGATTGTACTTTGTAATGTGGAATCATACAGTTAAATTTAATCAACATTTTTTTTTGGTTTCCTAAAATGCATTTGCCTGCGGGCGCCAACACCCTTATTCAATTTTTTTTTTTATTAATGTAACTCTAGTAGAATATTTTGTATTGACTTGAAAATTGATAACTTGGTGCCCTATGAATAATCATTCTTTAATGAACTAAATATTTTGAATAGTTATTTCTGTTTGAGATTCTGGGCATTTTAGTTTGTACTTTGCGCCCACCTTCAATTTTTTTTTTATGATTTAACTTCTAGCCAAATTTTTTAAACATTGACAATCTGGTACTTTTGAATAATCCTTATCTTTAATGAACTAAATATTTTAAATAGTATTTTTTGTTTAAGAAGATAGGCATTTTATTTTGTACTTTGTAATGTGTAATCATACAGTTAAATTTAATCAAAATTTTTTTTGATTTTCTAAAATGCATTTGCCTGCGGGCGCCAACACCCTCCTTCAATTTTTTTTTTTTTTTTGTAATTTAACTCTAGTTGAATATTTAATATTCACTTCAATTTTTTTTTTATGATTTAACCTCTAGCCAAATTTTTTAAACATTGACAATCTGGTGCCCTGTAAATAATCATTCTTTAATGAACTAAATATTTTAAATAGTTTTTTTTTTAAGAAGCTGGGCATTTTAATTTGTACTTTGTAATGTGTAATAATACAGTTCAATTTATTCAAAATTTTTTTTTGATTTCCTAAAATGCATTTGCCTGCGGGCGCCAACACCCTCCTTCAATTTTTTTTTTATATATGCAACTCTAGTTTATTATTATGTATTGACTTGAAAATTGATAACTTGGTGCCCTATGAATAATCATTCTTTAATGAACTAAATATTTTGAATAGTTATTTCTGTTTGAGATTCTGGGCATTTTAGTTTGTACTTTGTATTGTGTATTTCAACAGTTAAATTTTTTCAAAATTTTTTTTTGGTTTCCTAAAATGCATTTGCCTGCGGGCGCCAACACCCTCCTTCGATTTTTTTTTTATGATTTAACCTCTAGCCATATTTTTTAAACATTGACAATCGAGTACCTTTGAATAATCCTTATCTTTAATGATCTAATTAATTTAAATAGTTTTTTTTTGTTTAAGAAAATGGGCATTTTAGATTGTACTTTGTAATGTGGAATCATACAGTTAAATTTAATCAACATTTTTTTTTGGTTTCCTAAAATGCATTTGCCTGCGGGCGCCAACACCCTTATTCAATTTTTTTTTTTATTAATGTAACTCTAGTAGAATATTTTGTATTGACTTGAAAATTGATAACTTGGTGCCCTATGAATAATCATTCTTTAATGAACTAAATATTTTGAATAGTTATTTCTGTTTGAGATTCTGGGCATTTTAGTTTGTACTTTGCGCCCACCTTCAATTTTTTTTTTATGATTTAACTTCTAGCCAAATTTTTTAAACATTGACAATCTGGTACTTTTGAATAATCCTTATCTTTAATGAACTAAATATTTTAAATAGTATTTTTTGTTTAAGAAGATAGGCATTTTATTTTGTACTTTGTAATGTGTAATCATACAGTTAAATTTAATCAAAATTTTTTTTGATTTTCTAAAATGCATTTGCCTGCGGGCGCCAACACCCTCCTTCAATTTTTTTTTTTAGTAATGTAACTCTAGTTGAATATTTTGTATTAATTTGAATATTGATAACTTGGTGCCCTGTAAATAATCATTCTTTAATGAACTAAATATTTTGAATAGTTTTTTCTGTTTGAGATTCTGGGCATTTTAGTTTGTACTTTGTATTGTGTATTTCAACAGTTAAATTTATTCAAAATTTTTTTTTGATTTCCTAAAATGCATTTGCCTGCGGGCGCCAACATCCTCCTTCAATTTTTTTTTTATTAATGCAACTCTAGTTTAATATTATGTATTGACTTGAAAATTGATAACATGGTGCCCTATGAATAATCATTCTTTAATGAACTAAATATTTTGAATAGTTTTTTCTGTTTGAGATTCTGGGCATTTTAGTTTGTACTTTGTATTGTGTATTTCAACAGTTAAATTTTTTCAAAATTTTTTTTTGGTTTCCTAAAATGCATTTGCCTGCGGGCGCCATCGCCCACCTTTAATTTTTTTTTTACGATTTAACCTCTAGCCAAATTTTTTAAATATTGACAATCTGGTACCCTTTGAATAATCATTCTTTAATGAAATAAATATTTTGAATATTTTTTTCTGTTTACGATTCTAGTATGAAGTTTGTTATGTGTATTTCTACAGTTAAATTTTTTCAAAATTTTTTTTTGGTTTCCTAAAATGCATTTGCCTCCGGGCGCCAACACCCTCCTTCAATTTTTTTTTTTTAGTAATGTAACTCTAGTTGAATATTTTGTATTGATTTGAAAATTGATAACTTGGTGCCCTATGAATAATGATTCTTTAATGAACTAAATATTTTGAATAGTTTTTTTTGTTTAAGAAGATGGGCATTTCAGTTTGTACTTTGCGCCCACCTTCAATTTTTTTTTTATGATTTAACTTCTAGCCAAATTTTTTAAACATTGACAATCTGGTACTTTTGAATAATCCTTATCTTTAATGAACTAAATATTTTAAATAGTATTTTTTGTTTAAGAAGATAGGCATTTTAGATTGTACTTTGTAATGTGTAATCATACAGTTAAATTTAATCAATTTTTTTTTTGATTTTCTAAAATGCATTTGCCTGCGGGCGCCAACACCCTCCTTCAATTTTTTTTTTTTTTGTTATTCAACTCTAGTTGAATATTTTGCATTCTCTTCAATTTTTTTTTTATGATTTAACCTCTGGCCAAATTGTTTAAACATTGACAATCGGGTACCTTTGAATAATCCATATATTTAATGAACTAATTAATTTAAATAGTTTTTTTTTGTTTAAGAAAATGGGCATTTTAGTTTGTACTTTGTATTGTGTATTTCTGCAGATAAATTTTTTTAAAATTTTTTTTTGGTTTCCTAAAATACATTTGCCTGTGGGCACCAACACCCTCCTTCAATTTCTTTTTAATGATTTAACCTCTAGCCAAATTTTTTAAACATTGACAATCTGGTACCCTTTGAATAACCCTTGTTTAATGAAATAAATATTTTAAATAGTTTTTTATGTTTAATATTCTGGGTATTTTAGATTGTACTTTGTAATGTGCAATGATACAGTTAAATTTATTCAAAATTTTTTTTTGATTTCCTAAAATGCATTTGCCTGTGGGCACCAACACCCTCCTTCAATTTTTTTTAAATGATTTAAACTCTAGCCAAATTTTTTTAACATTGACTATCTGGTACCTTTGAATGATCCTTGTTTAATGAAATAAATATTTTAAATAGTTATTTCTGTTTAATATTCTGGGTATTTTAGATTGTACATTGTAATGTGCAATCATACAGTTCATTTTTTTCAAAATTTTTTTTTGATTTCCTAAAATGCATTTGCCTGCGGGCGCCAACACCCTCCTTCAATTTTTTTTTTTTTTTTTTGTAATTTAACTCTAGTTGAATATTTAATATTCACTTCAATTTTTTTTTTATGATTTAACCTTTAGCCAAATTTTTTAAACATTGACAATCTGGTGCCCTGTAAATAATCATTCTTTAATGAACTAAATATTTTAAATAGTTTTTTTTTTAAGAAGCTGGGCATTTTAATTTGTACTTTGTAATGTGTATTATTCATACAGTTAAATTTATTCAAAATTTTTTTTTGATTTCCTAAAATGCATTTGCCTGCGGACGCCAACACCCTCTTTCAATTTTTTTTTTATTAATGCAACTCTAGTTTAATATTATGTATTGACTTGTAAATTGATAACTTGGTGCCCTATGAATAATCATTCTTTAATGAAATAAATATTTTAAATAGTTTTTTCTGTTTAATATTCTGGGTATTTTAGTTTGTACTTTGTAATGTGCAATCACTCAGTTAAATTTAATCAAAATTTTTTTTTGGTTTCCTAAAATGCATTTGCCTGCGGGCGCCAACACCCTTCTTCGATTTTTTTTTTATGATTTAACCTCTAGCCATATTTTTTAAACATTGACAATCGGGTACCTTTGAATAATCCTTATCTTTAATGAACTAATTAATTTAAATAGTTTTTTTTTGTTTAAGAAAATGGGCATTTTAGATTGTACTTTGTAATGTGTAATCATACAGTTAAATTTAATCAAAATTTATTTTTGGTTTCCTAAAATGCATTTGCCTGCGGGCGCCAACACCCTCCTTCAATTTTTTTTTTTTTTGTAATTTAACTCTAGTTGAATATTTTGCATTCTCTTCAATTTTTTTTTTATGATTTAACCTCTAGCCAAATTGTTTAAACATTGACAATCGGGTACCTTTGAATAATCCATATATTTAATGAACTAATTAATTTAAATAGTTTTTTTTTGTTTAAGAAAATGGGTATTTTAGATTGTACTTTGTAATGTGTAATCATACAGTTAAATTTAATCAACATTTTTTTTTGGTTTCCTAAAATGCATTTGCCTGCGGGCGCCAACACCCTCATTCAATTTTTTTTTTTAGTAATGTAACTCTAGTTGAGTATTTTGTATTGACTTGAAAATTGATAACTTGGTGCCCTATGAATAATCATTCTTTAATGAACTAAATATTTTGAATAGCATTTTCTGTTTGAGATTCTCGGCATTTTAGTTTGTACTTTGTATTGTACATTTCTGCAGATAAATTTTTTTTAAATTTTTTTTTGGTTTCCTAAAATGCATTTGCCTGTGGGCACCAACATCCTCCTTCAATTTCTTTTTAATGATTTAACCTCTAGCCAAATTTTTTAAACATTGACAATCTGGTACCCTTTGAATAACCCTTGTTTAATGAAATAAATATTTTAAATAGTTATTTCTGTTTAATATTCTGGGTATTTTAGATTGTACTTTGTAATGTGCAATCATACAGTTCATTTTTTTCAAAATTTTTTTTTGATTTCCTAAAATGCATTTGCCTGCGGGCGCCAACACCCTCCTTCAATTTTTTTTTTTTTTTTTGTAATTTAACTCTAGTTGAATATTTAATATTCACTTCAATTTTTTTTTTATGATTTAACCTCTAGCCAAATTTTTTAAACATTGACAATCTGGTGCCCTGTAAATAATCATTCTTTAATGAACTAAATATTTTAAATAGTTTTTTTTTTAAGAAGCTGGGCATTTTAATTTGTACTTTGTAATGTGTAATCATACAGTTAAATTTATTCAAAATTTTTTTTTGATTTCCTAAAATGCATTTGCCTGCGGGCGCCAACACCCTCCTTCAATTTTTTTTTTATTAATGCAACTCTAGTTTAATATTATGTATTGACTTGAAAATTGATAACTTGGTGCCCTATGAATAATCATTCTTTAATGAACTAAATATTTTGAATAGTTATTTCTGTTTGAGATTCTGGGCATTTTAGTTTGTACTTTGTATTGTGTATTTCAACAGTTAAATTTTTTCAAAATTTTTTTTTGGTTTCCTAAAATGCATTTGCCTGCGGGCGCCAACACCCTCCTTCGATTTTTTTTTTATGATTTAACCTCTAGCCATATTTTTTAAACATTGACAATCGAGTACCTTTGAATAATCCTTATCTTTAATGATCTAATTAATTTAAATAGTTTTTTTTTGTTTAAGAAAATGGGCATTTTAGATTGTACTTTGTAATGTGGAATCATACAGTTAAATTTAATCAACATTTTTTTTTGGTTTCCTAAAATGCATTTGCCTGCGGGCGCCAACACCCTTATTCAATTTTTTTTTTTATTAATGTAACTCTAGTAGAATATTTTGTATTGACTTGAAAATTGATAACTTGGTGCCCTATGAATAATCATTCTTTAATGAACTAAATATTTTGAATAGTTATTTCTGTTTGAGATTCTGGGCATTTTAGTTTGTACTTTGCGCCCACCTTCAATTTTTTTTTTATGATTTAACTTCTAGCCAAATTTTTTAAACATTGACAATCTGGTACTTTTGAATAATCCTTATCTTTAATGAACTAAATATTTTAAATAGTATTTTTTGTTTAAGAAGATAGGCATTTTAATTTGTACTTTGTAATGTGTAATCATACAGTTAAATTTAATCAAAATTTTTTTTGATTTTCTAAAATGCATTTGCCTGCGGGCGCCAACACCCTCCTTCAATTTTTTTTTTTAGTAATGTAACTCTAGTTGAATATTTTGTATTAATTTGAATATTGATAACTTGGTGCCCTGTAAAAAATCATTCTTTAATGAACTAAATATTTTAAATAGTTTTTTTTTTAAGAAGCTGGGCATTTTAGTTTGTACTTTGTAATGTGTAATCATACAGTTAAATTTATTCAAAATTTTTTTTTGATTTCCTAAAATGCATTTGCCTGCGGGCGCCAACATCCTCCTTCAATTTTTTTTTTATTAATGCAACTCTAGTTTAATATTATGTATTGACTTGAAAATTGATAACTTGGTGCCCTATGAATAATCATTCTTTAATGAACTAAATATTTTGAATAGTTTTTTCTGTTTGAGATTCTGGGCATTTTAGTTTGTACTTTGTATTGTGTATTTCAACAGTTAAATTTTTTCAAAATTTTTTTTTGGTTTCCTAAAATGCATTTGCCTGCGGGCGCCATCGCCCACCTTTAATTTTTTTTTTACGATTTAACCTCTAGCCAAATTTTTTAAATATTGACAATCTGGTACCCTTTGAATAATCATTCTTTAATGAAATAAATATTTTGAATATTTATTTCTGTTTACGATTCTAGTATGAAGTTTGTTATGTGTATTTCTACAGTTAAATTTTTTCAAAATTTTTTTTTGGTTTCCTAAAATGCATTTGCCTCCGGGCGCCAACACCCTCCTTCAATTTTTTTTTTTTAGTAATGTAACTCTAGTTGAATATTTTGTATTGATTTGAAAATTGATAACTTGGTGCCCTATGAATAATGATTCTTTAATGAACTAAATATTTTGAATAGTTTTTTTTGTTTAAGAAGATGGGCATTTCAGTTTGTACTTTGCGCCCACCTTCAATTTTTTTTTTATGATTTAACTTCTAGCCAAATTTTTTAAACATTGACAATCTGGTACTTTTGAATAATCCTTATCTTTAATGAACTAAATATTTTAAATAGTATTTTTTGTTTAAGAAGATAGGCATTTTAGATTGTACTTTGTAATGTGTAATCATACAGTTAAATTTAATCAACATTTTTTTTTGATTTTCTAAAATGCATTTGCCTGCGGGCGCCAACACCCTCCTTCAATTTTTTTTTTTAGTAATGTAACTCTAGTTGAATATTTTGTATTAATTTGAATATTGATAACTTGGTGCCCTATGAATAATCATTCTTTAATGAACTAAATATTTTGAACAGTTTTTTCTGTTTACGATTCTAGTATGAAGTTTGTAATGTGTAATCATACAGTTAAATTTAATCAAAATTTTTTTTGATTTCCTAAAATGCATTTGCCTGCGGGCGCCAACACCCTCCTTCAATTTTTTTTTTATATTTATGGAACTCTAGTTGAATATTTTGTATTGATTTGAAAATTGATAACTTGGTGCCCTATGAATAATCATTCTTTAATGAAATAAATATTTTAAATAGTTTTTTCTGTTTAATATTCTGGGTATTTTAGATTGTACTTTGTAATGTGCAATCACACAGTTAAATTTAATCAAAATTTTTTTTTGGTTTCCTAAAATGCATTTGCCTGCGGGCGCCAACACCCTCATTCAATTTTTTTTTTTTATTTATGTAACTCTAGTAGAATATTTTGTATTGACTTGAAAATTGATAACTTGGTGCCCTATGAATAATCATTCTTTAATGAACTAAATATTTTGAATAGTTATTTCTGTTTGAGATTCTGGGCATTTTAGTTTGTACTTTGTATTGTGTATTTCAACAGTTAAATTTTTTCAAAATTTTTTTTTGGTTTCCTAAAATGCATTTGCCTGCGGGCGCCAACACCCTCCTTCGATTTTTTTTTTATGATTTAACCTCTAGCCATATTTTTTAAACATTGACAATCGGCTACCTTTGAATAATCCTTATCTTTAATGAACTAATTAATTTAAATAGTTTTTTTTTGTTTAAGAAAATGGGCATTTTAGATTGTACTTTGTAATGTGTAATCATACAGTTAAATTTAATCAAAATTTATTTTTGGTTTCCTAAAATGCATTTGCCTGCGGGCGCCAACACCCTCCTTCAATTTTTTTTTTTTTTTGTAATTTAACTCTAGTTGAATATTTAGCATTCTCTTCAATTTTTTTTTTATGATTTAACCTCTAGCCAAATTGTTTAAACATTGACAATCAGGTACCTTTGAATAATCCATATATTTAATGAACTAATTAATTTAAATAGTTTTTTTTTGTTTAAGAAAATGGCTATTTTCGATTGTACTTTGTAATGTGTAATCATACAGTTAAATTTAATCAACATTTTTTTTTGGTTTCCTAAAATGCATTTGCCTGCGGGCGCCAACACCCTCATTCAATTTTTTTTTTTAGTAATGTAACTCTAGTTGAATATTTTGTATTGACTTGAAAATTGATAACTTGGTGCCCTATGAATAATCATTCTTTAATGAACTAAATATTTTGAATAGCATTTTCTGTTTGAGATTCTCGGCATTTTAGTTTGTACTTTGTATTGTGTATTTCTGCAGATAAATTTTTTTAAAATTTTTTTTTGGTTTCCTAAAATGCATTTGCCTGTGGGCACCAACACCCTCCTTCAATTTCTTTTTAATGATTTAACCTCTAGCCAAATTTTTTTAACATTGACTATCTGGTACCTTTGAATGATCCTTTTTAATGAAATAAATATTTTAAATAGTTATTTCTGTTTAATATTCTGGGTATTTTAGATTGTACTTTGTAATGTGCAATCATCCAGTTCATTTTTTTCAAAATTTTTTTTTGATTTCCTAAAATGCATTTGCCTGCGGGCGCCAACACCCTCCTTCAATTTTTTTTTTTTTTGTAATTTAACTCTAGTTGAATATTTAATATTCACTTCAATTTTTTTTTTATGATTTAACCTCTAGCCAAATTTTTTAAACATTGACAATCTGGTGCCCTGTAAATAATCATTCTTTAATGAACTAAATATTTTAAATAGTTTTTTTTTTAAGAAGCTGGGCATTTTAATTTGTACTTTGTAATGTGTAATCATACAGTTAAATTTATTCAAAATTTTTTTTTGATTTCCTAAAATGCATTTGCCTGCGGGCGCCAACACCCTTCTTCAATTTTTTTTTTATTAATGCAACTCTAGTTTAATATTATGTATTGACTTGAAAATTGATAACTTGGTGCCCTATGAATAATCATTCTTTAATGAAATAAATATTTTAAATAGTTTTTTCTGTTTAATATTCTGGGTATTTTAGTTTGTACTTTGTAATGTGCAATCACACAGTTAAATTTAATCAAAATTTTTTTTTGGTTTCCTAAAATGCATTTGCCTGCGGGCGCCAACACCCTCATTCAATTTTTTTTTTATTAATGTAACTCTAGTAGAATATTTTGTATTGACTTGAAAATTGATAACTTGGTGCCCTATGAATAATCATTCTTTAATGAACTAAATATTTTGAATAGTTATTTCTGTTTGAGATTCTGGGCATTTTAGTTTGTACTTTGTATTGTGTATTTCAACAGTTAAATTTTTTCAAAATTTTTTTTTGGTTTCCTAAAATGCATTTGCCTGCGGGCGCCAACACCCTCCTTCGATTTTTTTTTTATGATTTAACCTCTAGCCATATTTTTTAAACATTGACAATCGAGTACCTTTGAATAATCCTTATCTTTAATGATCTAATTAATTTAAATAGTTTTTTTTTGTTTAAGAAAATGGGCATTTTAGATTGTACTTTGTAATGTGGAATCATACAGTTAAATTTAATCAACATTTTTTTTTGGTTTCCTAAAATGCATTTGCCTGCCGGCGCCAGCGCTCACCTTTAATTTTTATTTTATGATTTAACCTCTAGCCAAATTTTTTAAACATTGACAATCTGGTACCCTTTGAATAATCCTTTTTTAATGAAATAAATATTTTGAATATTTTTTTCTGTTTACGATTCCAGTATGAAGTTTGTAATGTGTAATCATACAGTTAAATTTAATCAAAATTTTTTTTGATTTCCTAAAATGCATTTGCCTGCGGGCGCCAGCGCCCACCTTTAATTTTTTTTTTATGATTTAACCTCTAGCCAAATTTTTTAAACATTGACAATCTGGTACCCTTTGAATAATCCTTTTTTAATGAAATAAATATTTTGAATAGTTTTTTCTGTTTACGATTCTAGTATGAAGTTTGTAATGTGTAATCATACAGTTAAATTTAATTAAAATTTTTTTTGATTTCCTAAAATGCATTTGCCTGCGGGCGCCAACACCCTCCTTCAATTTTTTTTTTTTTATTTATGGAACTCTAGTTGAATATTTTGTATTGATTTGAAAATTGATAACTTGGTGCCCTATGAATAATGATTCTTTAATGAACTAAATATTTTGAATAGTTTTTTTTGTTTAAGAAGATGGGCATTTTAGTTTGTACTTTGCGCCCACCTTCAATTTTTTTTTTATGATTTAACTTCTAGCCAAATTTTTTAAACATTGACAATCTGGTACATTTGAATAATCCTTATCTTTAATGAACTAAATATTTTAAATAGTATTTTTTGTTTAAGAAGATAGGCATTTTAGATTGTACTTTGTAATGTGTATTCATACAGTTAAATTTAATCAAAATTTTTTTTTATTTCCTAAAATGCATTTGCCTGCGGGCGCCAACACCCTCCTTCAATTTTTTTTTTTTAGTAATGTAACTCTAGTTGAATATTTTGTATTGATTTGAAAATTGATAACTTGGTGCCCTATGAATAATCATTCTTTAATGAACTAAATATTTTGAATAGTTTTTTCTGTTTACGATTCTAGTTTGAAGTTTGTAATGTGTATTTCTACAGTTAAATTTTTTCAAAATTTTTTTTTGGTTTCCTAAAATACATTTGCCTGCGGGCGCCAGCGCCCACCTTTAATTTTTTTTTTATGATTTAACCTCTAGCCAAATTTTTTAAACATTGATAATCTGGTACTCTTTGAATAATCCTTGTCTGACTGATTGTTTATATTAGCATTTTCTATATACCATAAAATATTAAAAGTTAACTTACAAACCTGTACAGTTATTTTATCATCTTTATTTAGGAAGTGACAGGTATGGCCCCAGGATTTAACCTTAATTTCTTTAAACCTGTAACGATATGCTCACACACCATTATAATAAATAAACTAAAATCGTACAGAATAATATAAACAGTCTTTGCCGCCGAAGAGAAATCTAGTTCGGGGAAATACAAAAACCTTTGGTAAAACCATAGACATATAAATGGTCTATGGTTAAAACCGCCTACCACTCTGGTCGGCATATCCGTGTCGTCCCTTAAATCAGTGCATGAGCACTAGCCACCGAGTAACAGCCTCTCAAACATCTCAATACCTATTTCAACCAGTTGTCTCCTTGTGCGAGCAATAACCATTGCGTTCTTTAATTCAATTTGTGTATTTGAAGTATTACTTTGTGTCACCTAAAACTCCTACAACATTATCCATAAACAACTGCGAATCAGTTAAGGCATTTAATATAATATTTTTGCAGTTATTACTTTATATGTGCTTTTTATATAAAATTACATTGTACGGTGTATTTGATCTAATTCTCGAATACACACGTACGTTTCTCCAGCCCCCCCCATATCGAATTTCAAACTTTTTTTCGGTTAAATATTTAGCGTGCAATTAGCGTGAATTGGCGTGACTGGTTTTGAAATTTGCGTGGCACTAGGTCAGGTTTAAAAATGTAAACAAAGTGGGGGGGGGCTGTAGAAACGTTTCTACAGCCCCCCCTCATCCGAATTTTGAACTTTAAGGACTTTTTTTTGTCTCAATATTTAGCGTGCAATTGGCGTGAATTTGCGTGACCTATTTCGAAACCGTAAGCCCAAAGCCCCAAGTACCGTGGGCTTTTCCCCTTTATTGCCATTTCCCCAGCCCCCCCCAGACGACAAAAACATTTTTTTTCGAATATTTTTCAACGCCAATATTTAGCGTGCAATTGGCGTGAATTTGCGTGACCTATTTCGAAACCGTAAAACCAAAGCCCCAAGTACCGTGGGCTTTTCCCCTTTATTGCCATTTCCCCAGCCCCCCCCCAGACGACAAAAACATTTTTTTTCGAATATTTTTCAACGCCAATATTTAGCGTGCAATTGGCGTGAATTTGCGTGACCTATTTCGAAACCGTAAAACCAAAGCCCCAAGTACCGTGGGCTTTTCCCCTTTATTGCCATTTCCACAGCCCCCCCCAGACGACAAAAACATTTTTTTTCGAATTTTTTTCAACGCCAATATTTAGCGTGCAATTGGCGTGAATTTGCGTGACCTATTTCGAAACCGTAAACCCAAAGCCCCAAGTACCGTGGGCTTTTCCCCTTTATTGCCATTTCCCCAGCCCCCCCCCCTCCAGACGACAAAAACATTTTTTTTCGAATTTTTTTCAACGCCAATATTTAGCGTGCAATTGACGTGAATTTGCGTGACCTATTTCGAAACCGTAAACCCAAAGCCCCAAGTACCGTGGGCTTTTCCCCTTTATTGCCATTTCCTCAGCCCCCCCACCACCCACCAGACGACAAAAACATTTTTTTTCCGAATTGCACGCTAAATATTGGCGTGAATTTGCGTGACCTATTTCGAACCCTGCATTCAAAGCACCAAGTACCAGGAGCGATACCATTTTTTAGATATTTCTCCGCCCCCCCCCCCCCCTAAATGACAAAAAAATTCTTGGGCTTTGCAAATACGAAATACGAAGAACATACGAAATAATTTACGAAAGTTATAAACTATATAAATATATAGGTATGTATTTATTGTTTATTTATGTAATAATATGTTTTTATTATTATGTAATTATAATTTTGTTAATAAAACAAAACCTATATTAACCAAAAAATATATTTTTAGTTCTATAAGTAAAAAATAATTTTTATCAACAGCTAAAAATCTAAACATATTTATATTTTTTGTAGGTAATGATCTAACTTCATCCATGTGTAGTACTGAAGCAGCTAGCATGGTTCAAGTAAAACTGAGTGATATTCCACAGATACTTGTGTATGAAAGCATCACATTTGAACTTCGTGGTGCTATACATTTCTATAAAGGAAAAAGTGGATTGAGGAATTCGATAGGCCATTATACAGCTTATGCTAAAAGAGGTACGCATAACTGGGAATTGTACGACGATCTCAAAAAAAGGCCAATTCCAGTAAAGGAAAACAGTTTAATATTATGTGAATTTTTAATTTACACAATTTAAATTAAATTATTTAAATTTTAATATGTAAACATTTTATTACTTAAAGTATGTGAATTTTATTTAAATTCAATTTTATTATATACAATACAGTATATTAAATAGTTGTTAATAGTTACTTTAATATTAAAAATAAAAACTGTTTGGAAATTGAAAATTATTATTTTTTTAAATTTTTTGATTTAAAAACAATTTCATAGTTGGTTTTTTCTTGTTGAATAATGTTAAAGTTAGTTTGTAACAAAGATTTTGACGTTAGTGTACTATGGAAGAAGTGTTGAGAATTCTTCCCATCAATCATTGCATTAATTAGACAATAATTAGAGCATTACTGTTAGATAAATGTATAAAACCCATAACATTATATAATCAGTTCAAAAAATGTAGTTCAAATCTTTTGTTAAGTGTGGAAAAGTATTCATGAATACAATAAATAATAAAACGACACATTGAGTTAACGAAGATGTGCTTAAAGTCTTTATATATAAAATTCTTTGTTCGTTACAACATGGATTTATTAATGTAGGTATATAATAATACTGATGTACTGTTCTTTTATTATTATTATTATTGTACATATTGCTTTGTCTTCGGTAGCCAAACAGACCTTTATTTATAATATATTTAAGCTCAAGTAGACGACGGTTTTTACAGAGACGTTGATCGACAACTTCCGAATACTCCTACAGATAATATAGGTACTACAATACTTTTTATAATAAATTAGAAGAGGTAATTAAATAGCTACTCAGTTACATCATGAGTAGCTTACATGTTATAATATGTAATGTAATATATAGTATACTATATAGGTATATACCTGTTCATCGACAACATTAGTATCAGACATCAGTCTGACTGTACTGCTACACATACTATATATATACATAAATGTTACTATTGACAGGTAAGTTAACTACTATGAGTACTCTATCATATTGATCATTCAATATTGAATTAACCACACAAACGGTGTAACCAATAACCATTAAAATAATTAAATTAAATGAATGGTATAAACGGCTATTTTTTTTAGCATAATGTTATAATCTACATTAATAAATATAGGTACTCACGTATATAGCCTAACATAAACACAATTCTGTAGTATGATTTCAATTAATTTATTCAAAAATACATACATAATAATAATAATAATAATAATAATAATAATAAATAAATAAAAGACAATATTATATTAAACTGACCATTATAATGCTAAATACTATGATATTATACTGGATTTTATAATGATTAATATACTCTACAGTCTACATTTAATAATTAACGTTCAATTGTATATAATGCTTTATTAATATATTTATTTACATACTATATAGCATATAGCTTAATTATATAGCTATATACATATTATTTATGAGTATAATAATATTTATAAAAGAAATAAACTATATTTTATATAATAATTTATTATTTATTATATCTAATACATACATTTATGCATAATGCATATATATTATATTAGTATATAATAATATAATAACAATTTTATTTTATTTTTTAACAAAACTTCTAATGTATTTTCTTCATACCATAATATTGTCATCTCTGTGATCAATTTTGTTAATTATATGCAATATAATAACAGTCAGATCACTAATTTTCTTTTAATAAATAATATTTAAAAAGTGTATGGATATAATATAATTGAGTACCTACATTATGTAGGTATATAATATTATTGATACTAAAAATGGTAATTCACCGAATACGTAGGTACAAATAAGCGATTTAAGGTTTATTACACACAATATTCATACGAATTAAAACGGTTAAATAATGTTTAATTTAGTCTTCGACGCTGAGTAGAAACAGTTTAAATGCTCGAATTTTTGCAGGAAAAATCATCTGATTAGCTAGGTTATCCCGTAGGCTTAGGCGATAGGCAATGTGACGTTAGGTAGGTACAATTGAAATTCAAATTTAAAATGGTTTTGTTTTATTAACAAAATTATAATTACATAATAATAAAAACATATTATTACATAAATAAACAATAAATACATACCTATATATTTATATAGTTTATAACTTTCGTAAATTATTTCGTATGTTCTTCGTATTTCGTATTTGCAAAGCCCAAGAATTTTTTTGTCATTTAGGGGGGGGGGGCGGAGAAATATCTAAAAAATGGTATCGCTCCTGGTACTTGGTGCTTTGAATGCAGGGTTCGAAATAGGTCACGCAAATTCACGCCAATTGCACGCTAAATATTGGCGTTGAAAAAAATTCGAAAAAAAATGTTTTTGTCGTCTTGGGGGGGCTGTGGAAATGGCAATAAAGGGGAAAAGCCCACGGTACTTGGGGCTTTGGTTTTACGGTTTCGAAATAGGTCACGCAAATTCACGCCAATTGCACGCTAAATATTGGCGTTGAAAAAAATTCGAAAAAAAATGTTTTTGTCGTCTTGGGGGGGCTGTGGAAATGGCAATAAAGGGGAAAAGCCCACGGTACTTGGGGCTTTGGGCTTACGGTTTCGAAATAGGTCACGCAAATTCACGCCAATTGCACGCTAAATATTGAGACAAAAAAAAGTCCTTAAAGTTCAAAATTCGGATGAGGGGGGGCTGTAGAAACGTTTCTACAGCCCCCCCCCACTTTGTTTACATTTTTAAACCTGACCTAGTGCCACGCAAATTTCAAAACCAGTCACGCCAATTCACGCTAATTGCACGCTAAATATTTAACCGAAAAAAAGTTTGAAATTCGAAATGGGGGGGGCTGGAGAAACGTACGTCGAATACACGATCTCGAGAGCCCTCCGAACACCTGGATTATTAGTGTAATTTCACTATTTTAACATCTGATTTTAATATAACTATCGACATTAGTGGTTTTTATATTTATCTTATTTTTACGTTACAAATCAATCAAAGAAATATTCTTTATACACTTATGAATTAAAATAACATAACATCGTGTGAGTTAAGTACTCGTAATAAACTAACTACAAAAACTTTTTTTCTATTCTAGTGTAACATATTGAAATCTGATAGCTACTTTCCCCAGACACTCATGTGAAAACAATATCAGATGGTTTTAAATGTTGCTTATATACCCTGGCATAGTGGCATGTCTGTTTAGTTAAAACCCCATCTATGTCTATTTCCAAATTATCGTGGCAATATTTGTGAATACCAAATTAATTTTAGCACTATCTCAGCAACCAGGACACGACATTTATTTGACACCATTGTTTAATGAAATTAAGTAAATAATGGATAAACGGTCATAAGTCAGTCGAAATTTGAAATTATTTATTGTAATTCGTAAATTCTAATGCTGTATGTATGATTCTACAATCTTAAAATTATCGGTTTGATGTAAAATGTAACGAATATTGATAAAAGTGCAATAAAATTGTTTATTATAATACATTTTAGAAACTAGAAAGAATGCAGTCACTCTTTATGTAATCATTGTAATCCATATACCAATTGTAAAAAGTAGGCTACTTTAAGTAGATTAATAATTTTTTTTTAACCCGCGAGTTACTTTTTTATTTCTGGATTTTGAGCAGAGCGATGAACGCAATGATTTTACAATGACATGTGTTTTCACTTTTTTCATTATATTATTATTATTTTTTGTGTGTTTACACGATAAGTAGCCGAAATAATGTTTCAATTTTCAACATCAGTCGTATCTTTTCAAGTGGGAAAGTGAATTTAGTTGGTGCATTGGGGATGTCAAAATTTTTAATTCCCAGTAGTTTTCAAAAACGCCTGGAAAAAAAACAAAATAAAAGGAAAACGGGAATTTGCTGTCACTCTTAAAAAAATTACTGTAGATACCTACATGCAATTTTTACTGGATGTTTGTATTAGCAATTTTTGAAATATATTTTTGATCTATTTGTAGGCATAGGAGAATTTCGAGTTTTTTTTAATAATTTACAATAAAATATTTTATGCTTTGTTCAAAAAATTTGAAATTGTAGTACAACGTTCCTTATAAGTTAGTAGAAATTGAGTCAAATTAATTTTTTGTGATCTTCTGAAGCTTGATATTGGACACTCGCCCGTAAATTAACGAATTTCCATATAAATATTAACTGTAGGTACTTGAAATTTTCATCAAATATTTATTTTATAATTTTCAAAGTATTTTGATTTGTTTTGAGTTATTTATAGATATTTTCAATTAACAATTTTTTAGTTTTTTCTATATAGGTAAATGTTTATAAATGTCAATACAATTTTATTTGTTTTATCAAAACATTTGAAAATTTAATACAATGTTTTTTATAAGTTGACAGTTGTTATAATAGCAAATTATAAATATTTAAGATCCAAAGGTATGGTTTTTTTTTACAAGTATTGAAAGATCAAATTTATCTAAATTAAAAAAATTATAAATCACTATAATTAAAAATTATTAAATGTTCAATGTGTATAGCTAAGGATTGCAAATTTAAAACAAAGATTCTCATAAATATTTTATATTGTAACCAAAAAATCTAAAAATTTATAAACAGAGTTATTTTTTACAGACATTTTAAATTAAAATTTGGACAAAACTACATATAAACCCAAGAATACCGATTTTAATTATTTTGTTGTAGTTTAAAAATATTGATCGTAGGTATTTAAAACTTTTAGAGTATATCATTATATTTTATACACACAATGACGTTTTTAAATGTAATTTTTTTGGCAAAAATTAATTTAACCTACCGTCATTGGTTAAATATACATGTATATTTAATCGATGCTACCGTATAGTAGATACTATATTATAATGATGCCTAATAATAAAATGTATTACTTTAATCAGAATAATATCATAAAATATACCTAAATATTACCTATAGGTCGTTATAGACCGTCTTAATAACGTGCACGGTGCACTCATAACCGTTTTTGTACCTATAGTGATTTGTACTTACAATGATTTGAAATCATTGAATTCAAATTTAACACCATCCATTACAGTGACCCACTGGCCACTTGTAACCTATCTATTGTCCAGGCGTACAGCATAGCGACACCGATACCTACTTACCCACTTTTAGATTCTAAGCGAAGCGATGTATTGATTTTACAATGATGTGTTTTTTTTTTAAATGTTTGTGTCTGTCGTTACCTTTTGGGGCAGTAACACTGTTTCGATTTTTTTTAACAGCATCTTGTTCGATGGGAAAGTGAATCTAGCTATTCCAGATGCATCGGGCGGTCAAAGAACCGTAGATACATGCAATTTTGAATTTTCAATGAATATGTTTATATTTGAATTTTCTGTTCACAATCAAATTTCAAATTATATTGACATGTTTTGAGTGGATTAAGGACATTTTCAGTTTCAGTTTGTCAATTCAATTTATTCGTATTAATAAAAAATTTTTAACAAACGTTCGGGTTTTAATAACCGTTATTATTCGAGTTGATAGTGGTTAATACAACAGGTGTTCAGTAGTCTAGACAAACACAACTTTTAAAGGCTGAACCCCCAATCCTCTCAAAAAAAATTATGTATTTATAATAAAATATAAATTCCTAACACGAATGCGCTAGGTATATTTGTTATAGGCCAAATTATGTTTATTTATATACAGTAGTTAGTAGTTACATTTTTCTAAGAAACTACAAGAACTAAGACAATGGGAAATTAATTAGATAGGTACCTATTTATTTACCACCAATTGCCAACGCCAAGTCGACGGATATAAGTTAATTATAAAATGGTTATTTCCGGAAAACTGGTAAATAAAGCCACGAATTACGGTATTCGTTACTAAATTTTCCTAAATTCTTAATTATTATATTATTGAGACCATGAATATCTGAAATTAACTCCACCTTCAGAGAAACTATTGGCGTTGAAGAACGATTGACAGTTACATTAATAGGTATAATTTACCTAATATTTTTTATTTAAAAAGGTGGGCAAGTGAATACCACTTTGGTACTCTGCTATTGCTATACAGTAGGTAGGTTCCTAGAGAGGTTTTTGTAATGGTTATTGTTTGTAATTTTTATTTTATCAATGATAAAAAAATCATTCTAAATACGAAAAACGATTCTTAACGAAGGCTGTCTGTCAAGCAGTCTATATCAATAATGACTAACTACTAAGTATATTTTATATTTTTGTGATTAAAGTAATTTAATAGATATTATTTATAAAGTAGTTAGAATGAATTAATTTTTTCCAAAAAAATTGCATTTGAAAATATGTGTATTATGGGTTCTGCTCAAGGGTGTACCTACTTACATATAATTTTAATATTTATTGGGAACAAATCTAGATTATCTGCACCCACACTAATTTTTAATTTTTTTTTCGAAACCTATTTATTACAACGAGATAATAAGAACGATGTAACAAAAATGAATTGCCGAAAATCATTAGGTACTTTTTAAGTTATATCCTTACAAATTTCACGATTTTCGGTGTTTTCGGTGTTTGATGAATGTATTGATTTTACAATGGTGTGTTTTCAAAGGTTTTCCACAAAATCGATTTTAGTTTTTGGTGAAACTCTAAAACAATTTACCGTAGATAGGTACGAGAAAATTTCACTGGTTGTTTATATAAACATTTTCAATACACGATAAAATTTTCAAAAAATATTGATTTGATTTAAACTGTTTACCGACATTTTCAGTTTCTAATTTTTTTAGTATTTTTTTTTATAATCATTTAAAGTCAAATTAAGTTATCATGAACGATTGAAGTTCAAATTTTTACAATATTGAACTCGATTTCTCATGTAGCGATTTTCTTATTATTCAAAAACGGATAACCGTATGCACTTGAAATTTACACCATATATGTTTATTAAGTGTGTAACACTGTCGTATGTTAGGTTAGAGATTTTTTTGTTAAATGTAGTAGAGTTAAACTAAATAAATAATAGATTTTTTTTGAAATCTGGTTTTGCGTAAAATTCTCAGTTTTTTCTGACGCTTTGGAAAACTATTTTTTGTCACGCCTGCACCGAAAGTTTGGTTTTCGACCACGGTTGAAGCGTTCGAAAGTGCCCTTTTTCCGTCCAGCGGGCGGTAAAGTGGAAATCTCCAAAGTGCCGGGCGGAAAAGAGGAAATCCCCAAAAGTGCCGGGCGGAAAAGAAGAAATCCCCAAAAGTGCCGGCCGCCGGGCGCGTATCCCCTGCACAACCAGAAACTAAAATGTATACCTACCACGGTCCTTACAAAACATAAACTTTTGGTTACATCTTAAATGTATGGTATAACCTCCTTGCATGGCGCATAAACATTTAAACATATTTAATTTGCACTGTTCCTAGATAAGTGCACCGAACGATGCGTTAGTAAGTTTATTTCACGCAATTTGTACGATAATCTTATCAGTTACAATAATAAAAATATATACAAAGTGAAAATTTTAATTTTGAAATAAAAATAAAATGTCTTCCATGAAATTGTTTTTGTAGAATAGTCTATAATATTGTTGCATAGATCCCTGCATAACTTTTTTCATGAACGCAGGGGCGTGACAAAAAATAGTATGTGTGGCTCACTTCCCGCCCTTGCCACACAATGTACTATTTTAGTCACCAGTGACGGATTGGCTGAACATTTCAGCCCGGGAAATTACCGTGTGACAGGCCCACCCAAAATATTATAATACCTAATTGATAATAATTTTCCACAAACAATTTTCTACGATTTAATATAATATACCTACGTTTAGCATGTGAGTAATTATAACTTTTGTTTATGATCACCCAAATTACCAACTACATTCACTTGCCTATCACAAAAGATGTTAAAAAAGAAAATCAAAGAATTTTTACTGCCCCAAAGAGTAATGACCGTTTCCAAGGAGTTCAATATAGGCAATTTTCTATTTGTGTGAATGCGGGCCGTGTAAATGGGTGCGTAGTAAGTGATCATTAGTATAGGTGACTATGTGTAAATACTAAATAAATAACGAAGCGCACCCACACTTGCACGCACATGTCAGTAACACAGCATTTTACAAGTTATATTACAAATGTGAATTTCAGTGAAACACTGAAACTTAGTTTCATATTTCCAATAATATAGCTTACTGAGTGACATTACAGTATGAACACATATTATACAAACTGAAGAGAAGAAGTTTATCTAGGTTTTTATAGGAGTAGATTTTCGATATTTTATTTTCAAAGACCAATATTTAACTCTAAAACTCGTGATATTTTACTTTTTCAATTTGAATTATTGAGTTTAGTGATTAAAATATTTAAAATTGACTTTTAGACAGACGTAAATTAACTTCTCTTCCACAATATTGATAATATGTGTATTTATTCTCAAACCGCTCAATAAACCATATTATTGGAAATACAAAAGTATATTTTCATAGGATTTTTCAATACTATTCATACCCCTTAGGTTAAAAAGTAAAAAAAAATTAACTTTTTATCCAGTTATATTATTTACCTCTGCAGCAGTATAAACAAATATTAAACAGCAATAATTTACAAATCGAGTCCTCGTCAATATATTATTTTAAGACCTGACAAATGAAATAACTCTTATCGATATTTTGAATATAATTTACAGATATATGTGCTATACACGTTACATAATATAACATTTTTATTCAAATTCAATGTCTATTATAAAGTTCAGAATTGTTATATTATTGAGACCATGTATATTTGAAATTAACTCCACCTTCAGAGAAACTATTGGCGTTGAAGAACGATTGACAGTTACATTAATAGATATAATATACCTAATATTTTTTATTTAAAAAGGTGGGCAAATGAATGCCACTTTGGCACCCTGCTATTGATATACAGTAGGTAGGTTCCTAAATGGTTATCGTGTTAAATTTTTATTTTATCAATGATAAAAAAATAATTTTAAATACGAAAAACGATTCTTAACGAAGGCCGTCTGTCAAGCCTATATCACTAACAACTAACTACTAAGACACTAGGTATATTTCATATTTTTGTGGTTAAAGTAATTTAATAGATATTATTTATAAAGTAGTTAGATTGAATTATTATTTTCATATTATATTCAAATTCAATGTCCATTATAAAGTTCAGAATTGTACTTTCCGCAATGTGCACCTACGAGTTACGACCTACAGTGATTTGTGTACAATTAATAAACGATTTTACAATATTGTAGATATTACCTACCTACTGTTGTTCAGAAATATAACTTCAACGGATTTTAGTCTCCTAGTGCACCATAGCTATTATAATACAGGAGTGCAAATCCAAAACGTACTATTGCCAGAATCGACAAAATCGAGTTAGGTAATTATGGAAAAAATATCGATACATCGATTGGCGTCGCCAGAATAGATAAAAACGTACTATTTCCTGGTCAAATTTGCGATTCAAAATGACTGGTTAATCCAAAACTAACCTTTTCCATACATTACTAAAATTTAATTTTAAACATTTTAATTAAGTTTTAAATTAAATTAAAAATATAAGTCTAGAATATTTAACACATTTGAATCGTTTTAAATATAAATAATACATTATTAAATAATTTAAAAATAACTTTTTTACAAAATGATTTGTCTAGTTATAAATGGCTTGTTTTATTGGAAATGTTTAGATACAGAAAATGAGAAAATCGCTTCTCCCGAAAAATCAGTATTTTGACAATAGTACGTTTTGGATTTCCATCCCTCAATTATACGCTGCAATGTTTCCACGTGTATTAGTGAGATAGCAGTACAATTAATAATACGAGTGCAGTTGAAAATAGTTTCAATTTTAAGTTTATCCGTATGAAAGATTAAAAATATTAATTTAATTGCAAATTCAATGTTTATAGATAATGAAGAAAATCACAAAAATTAAGAATTCATCAGACTACAACTACTGCAGAAGTTTGAATCACTACGATAATGCTAAAGTAGGCGCGCGAAGTCAATGATTAATTTTCCATCAGGTACCTACTATACCGACATAAAACAGAAAATTCTGAAGTCAAATATTATATTATGTAAAATTATGAAATGTATGATATTCTCAGACTTAGGTAAAATACTTTTTAAAAGTATTTCAAATACAGTATTTTGAATTACTTAAATGCTTATAAAACCAAATCAAGTATATCTTTAATATTTTAACTAATATTAAATAAAACCTAATATAAGGAACCTTATTGTATTCAATTTACAATTGAAGGGCGACATTCCAAAACGTGCTATTACCAAAATTTGAAATGTTGGTAAAATGAAAAAAAACTTGTATGCAAATATGAATGAATATTGAATTCCAAAATAAGTGTTGTCATAAGTAAAATATTTTTCTTAAAAGATTGGCAACATCAAAAACATTATTATTTTTATTTTTTACATACTTTTTAAACAATCAAAAATGTATATTAATGCAAAACGTACTATCACCAGCAATAGAACTTTTTGAATTACATCCCAATGCAATAGATCGTTTTGAATAAAATAAATAATTTTTTTTTCAAAATGTGCTATTGCCACTTATAGTACCTTTTGAATAACTTTACAATGTAGTAGAACGTTTTGAATAAAATAAGTTGAGATTTTTTTAAATGTGCTACTATCATATTATATAAGTTATAATATCATAGTACTTATTTTTAAACATATTTTGAGTTTTTATTTACATTATTTATATTTACAAGTTGATATCATATTAAGTATATCTATCTAAATCATTAATTTAATAAAATACTCATATTTGAATACATGTGGTACAGGTTAATATTTTTTTTTTGTTAACGTTTATAACATAGGTATATTATATATTTATATTAAATGTATTTAATACAAATATGTGTTATTTATTATAGTACTAAATTAAAATTAAAAAACATTTCAGTCTTCATAAAAATTACTAAATCAAAAACAAATACAATTAAATAACATTTCAGTCTTAGAAATTTCTAAAACTTTTTATAACAAGCTGTCAGCTTTCTAAATTACTAAAAACAAAAATAAAAATTAGATTCTAAGAAAATGGAAAATAAATTGTTATGACATTACCAGTTTTAGTATAAAAAAAATATGTATGTACAACTTACTTATAATAATGATTAGTTAAAAATAATATAAGTTTATTCATCTTCTTCAGAGCATGGAATATCATTTTCATCACTATCATGATCATCATCACCTTTACATACTTCTTTGTAAAAGTCTTTAGCATCTTCTGGTACAACAAAATATTTCATTAATTTTTTTACATAATTTCTTTTGGCTGGTTTAATATGATTAATTTTATCAAGTCTTGTAACATTACTCAGATTTTTTAAATTTGCATTGCGTTTAAGTATCTTTGTAAAATTAGGAACACTATTGTAAGTACTTGACAGACCCACAGTGTTTTTGCCTCTTTGGTATTTAAGCATTTTTTGTTCGGTAGTTTTTAAAGAGTGGTTTTAATAGATTCTTACAAGTTTTTTTCAAGTCATATATAAAGAAATCTTCATTAAATATATGGACTTAAGTGAATTTTTCAAAAACTCTATAGTATTCAGTAGGAGAGATCATGTTTTCTTTATTGCGAAGGTATTTCTCAATTCTACCAAACACCTGATCTGGAGGCATGTAACTATGCTCCCTTACTGGAAAAATATGATTTATTTCTTGAAAAACTGTTTCTCTGCAATTTATATAGTATAATAATACAGCAACTACAAACTGATTTTTATTCTGTGCTGAACATGAATCGGAGAACAAATTTAAAGTAGTTGGGGGATTTGGATATTGTTTTAGACGTTCTTCTAATTTTTCTAGAAAATTTAATAAAGCTGAACAAACTTCATTGGGTTCTCTACCACTCTCATTTTCCAGCCATGTATATAAACAACAGTTTTCAGGATACTGATTCAGAATTTATTACAAATGTTAGGTTGTATAGCTATATTTGTCGACTGTAAAATGTGTCTGTAACAGATAATTTTGGTAGCGGTTGGTTTTGCATCATGTCAAAACTGACATGAATAGATCCTGGTCTTATATAGGACATCATTTTAGGAAATATTTTGGGGTTTTCTTTATGGTTGTACAGTTCTCATTTTAAGTATGCTTTTGCTTGCTTATCGTTTTCTGATTTAATATTAGTAATTAACAATTGCTACAAACATCCTATCTAAAATGGCCAAAACTCAAATTAAAATTGTTTGTAAATACATAATGAAACTTAGAAATTGAAGCCACAGGTTTTTCATTTTTAATTCTTTTTTCTTTCCAATTCTCCCACAAACTTTTTATGGACATTTCAGGCGGTAAATAACTCCTTCCAGTATCATTTCTAGCGTAGTGACTTTTTCGACACTTCATTTTCATGATAAATGATTTAATACTGTCAGTTACTTCCTCTGATTTTTCACTAAGTCTTGATCCACCTCTTCTTTCAGTAGGACTATTTTGCTCTTTTTTGAATGTAGAAGTAAGTAGATTTAAACGCCTTCGAGTGAATGATGTAACATTAGTGAACACAGTAGCACAAACTGGAATTCTTTCACCGATAATACTTGGTAAATAATATTCCACATGAGTTCGTTCTGCTCTTGGTGTGCTATGCCTTCGAGTATCTTTTGCACGGTTCACAGCCACCATTGTCAGCACATATTTATCCTGGTCAATTTTACTTTTGATGGTTGATATGTTTTTTCTAAATGTGTTCATGTCCTCAAATGATAGATTATACACTTTACAAATACACTTTTTACTTTCTCCGGTATGCCCACAATCATTAAAAGTCCATTCTGCAGATATTTTATTTTTCTGTAACTGTTTTAACTTTTTTTTATTAATAATGTTCCTTTTTTTTTCGGCCAATAACTTGCTGAACATTTTCAATATACTCGGGTTCACTTTTAGCCGGTGTAGATAAAACATTATCTATAGAAACTTCAGAAGAAGGAACTGGTATATGAGTAGCAGGGTGACATGATGAATTAGGTACTAACTGAACATTTTCAATAAACCCAAGTTCCTGTACAGTTGGTGTAGATACATCATTACTATCTAAAATAACTTCTGATGGATAAAATAGTATACTATTTTCTGAGTAACATGATGGATCAGGTGGTACTTCTAATAAAATTAGCTCAGTTGTATTTAGTACTTCTTTTTGAACTTGTTTGGTGTGCTTTACTTGTTGTTCAACCCAATGTTCTACTCGATTGGTTTGGATTTGTGTATCATTATATACATCCTAAACATATAAGTTGTACAAATAATAACAAATAAAATGTTTTTGAAGAATAATAAATAAAAATGTTCATAAGACACACTTAGTATTATTTAAAATAAATTCAGATAATACATTTTCATTGAGCATAATATATAAAATGAAACATTTTTTCTAATATAATAAAATTATATTAAGACATTGCACAAATTTGTGTTAACTATTTAATTTTACCTTGGTACTGGTTAGATGGTTTATTATTTTATTCTTGTAATAATTATCACCGTCAAAGACTAATTTTCTTGACATTTTTTTCTAAAATAAAAATATTTTTTTATAATACAGATTAAAGGCTATACATTTAACACAATCATTAAAGTAGAATTAATTAAAATCAAAACATAAATAAAATATATTATAGTATAAGTGGTGCATTGTAATTGTATACACAATGATATTTTCAAAAATATAAAGGCATTTATAAAAGCAACCAAATAATAAAGAACTAGATATCAAACTCGGCTTAAATTTTAATAATGAATAATATTTTATTATATTATTTAAAAATTAATAATTTGTTCGATATTATCTACCACAAAATGCATTATTATATTATAATATGAATAGGTATGTTATTAAAGTTACTTACACTTTCTCTAACTGTAGGACAGGAATATGAAGGATTTTGAACCGAGTTCACTAATTTCAACGCTCTAGTCCTCTTCATTGTACACAAATTATTTACTTACATTAACAATTGTATAAGTAAATAATTTATTAAATCTATTTTAATTTAATAACAAACTTTTAAAATATAATATTCTTACAAAAACAATCGCAATAAGTAAACAACGCTAATGCACACTCACTGCTCGAGCAGACCAAAATCCTGATTATTCAATAATATTCCAGAAATTCAGATTGGCTCTCGACCGTTATTATTGGGGCTCGGATGTCGTTGCGTTTGCAACTTTTTTTCTATTGTGATCGGATTCGTTGCTAAGTAGGTTATAAATTTGTTTCAAACGAGTACCAATCAATGTATAAAAAATTTAAGTACAACTTTTTGCAATTTTTGACCTTTTTTCAATTGTCGTCATTTTCAATACAATTTTATGTATTTTTTTTTTTTGTGTTTTCACTTTTTTTGTCAGATTATACAGGAATAAGATCATCTTAAACCATGCTTACTAGTTATTATGCTTTTGTGGACAACTTTAGTAATTATCAAAAAAGTGCTGTGCGAAACTGCGAACCCGTCGGCCGTTCGTAAGTGTCTACAACCGAAATTAATTATATTATTACTGTTATTATTTTTAGAAGACAGTTAAACTTAAATAGTTCGAATTCTACAACATACCTACCTAATAATATGAAATCGAGTAACCTTTTTAAAATATTAACCTTACCTATGTTTTGTTTAGATTCTCATAGTTTACCACGGGATAAATCGTTGGCCATTTTGCTCTGGGACAGCTCTCTTGTGTTGACCTTAATAAATAATAACCCAGGGCCTATGATGTTAAACCGGCAACTAAACAGTGGTCCTGAAGTTATAAATAAACCGGTAGCATTTTTTCGTAGCAGCTAAGAGTTATTTGTCCTGGAAACTCACGGCCATCAGTCAGATTAGTATATAACCAGGAAATTGTCAAGTTGTATTACTACCATTAAACAATGATAAATATAATTGTTCTTAATAATTTGAATTTGTTAGCGTCACCCCGAAGCAGCAGATGATTGTACGTTCCATCAAACGCGGCATAGGGTTAAAAGGATGTGGCACTGTAGACAGCCTTCAGTTTCCAATTCATTAGAAGATTTAGTAGAAATGTTAAACGACAAATAGGGATTGCCAAACCATTCAAAGACGTCCATCCAGGTAATTAAAAAAGTATCAATAGTATAATAATATTAACAGAAGAATCGGTCAAATCTAATGACTCGCATAACATTATTTAGATTTAAAGTAAACTAAATCTTTTTTATATTGTTTTTCAGTGGTGTCCTAAAGTTCATGAAACACACATTTTCCAAAGTAAAGTGGCCTCGTTTCGTGTATTTTACAGTCATCATTCCCAGTGGTTTATGCTTTCTCGATATTAATTTACCAAGAAAGTCATGGGACACTTTTGAACATTGTACGTGATATTCTGCCACTAACAGCTGTCTATAAGATGCCATTGATGAATTGTGTTCTCGATGTGATGCCCGAAACTCTGAGAGTAAATTAATGAATTCTTGGTTTTAAGTCCGCCAGAACTACAACATGGTGTTTTTATAACATTTAAAATATAATACAGAATTGTAGCAAGTAAAAAATAATTAATTACTATTAACAATACCAGTGTTTGTTATTAAATACTTAAAAAGTAAATTTATAACTTGTATTTTACAGTCATTCCCAATGGTGTATGCATTCCTGATATTAATTTACCAAGAATGCCATTGAAGTACTAACGGCTGTGTATATTAAAATAAATTATGATCTCGATGTGATGCCTGAGACCCTGAGAGTAAATTAATGAGTTCTTGTTTTATCATCGTCAAGTAAATATAAACAAGTAAAAAAAAATGCTAACTTAAAATGGCATTTTCCACACAATATTGCAATTTATATAATTTCATAGGTAGTCATACGCTATTGTACTTGGAAAATTAATAGCGTATTATTTCATCTGTTTCAAGGTAGCCCTGTTGCAGCTAGAGTCTAAATAATGGTAAGCATCAAATATGAATAATTTACTGAGATTTTTTAGTTAGTGGTTTTCTAGTATTTAGATACCAACTAGTATAATCAATGGTTCCAATGCTCCATCCTAGTAACTAAATGTTAAAAATTTGATCTATTAATTGATAATTTATTTCACAATTTTAGGTATTAACTTTACAACTTTTACTTGAGGAAAGAGGCCATCCAGATTGTCTTTAACATAATATTATTAATGTCCAAGTATTGAAGAACAATTAAGAACTTTTGTCATTGGCTATATAGAGTGATACTGGCTGACATAAGTTGGATCTAAGATCTTAAGTGTTTTTGGGTGTGAATATGGGACCAATAATATTACCTGGAATCATTTCATTCTACTTAATTGGCTCAAATATCAAAACCTCAAACATGGGATTTTATATGTGAGTTATTCCAATTAAAATTTTTTTTATCTCTAGGTAATGCTAATATTATAATATATAATTATTTAATGGTATATATAAATTTCTCTTAATTATTAAGGGGGCTGGAGCAGGTATAAATAATCACGTAAAACATGCCAAAAGCCAAACAAAACTAGGGATTGACGGATTTTAATTATGAAAACTAATTTAAAATCTTCAACAACTCTACCAAAGCATGGCCGTGGAAATTTATCATTATTACATAAATTAATGGCATATTTAAATATATATTATAATACATAAAAATTCTTGTCTTATAAATGGTCAATATTATATCAAAGAATTTGTTAAATAAAATCCCCTCAACCATTCCTTAACTATCAAAATGACTAATTAATATCCATTTCCAAAATCAAAATCCACTGAATCCAATTCTCTCAATTTTGTCTAGCTTTTTGGCTTTTTTGTCATTTAAATAGCACGGTATATTTGATAAAATCTGTATAATTGACATGTACCTACGTGTGGACATTTATAAGCGGGTGGTGAGCAGTGCCCAGTACTCGATAACAAATTTTACAAATTTTACAAATTATACACACCAACATTTATTTATTTCACAGTAACATAGTTCATATATGAATACCATATGCAAAGCTGGGCAAGTTAATCAATTTTTTTAACTAGTTAAAGTTAAGTTATCCTAAAATAAAAAATAACTAAGCTAAAGTTAGTTTTTAAAAGTTACTGAATTTGAGTAACTAAGTTAAGTTACAAATTTTCATGAAAATAATAACTAAGTTAAGTTAAAAGTTAAGTTACTTTTTTTTTTTTAATATTTTTAACTTACTCAAACGTTTTTTTTTATCTCATCGCAGGAAAATAACTAGTTTTGGTATAAACTATAAAGTAAAACAAATTAATAACAAATGTACAGACTATATTATTTTATAAATTATACAACTGTTTTAGATTATTGTTATAGCTGTACCTTAAATACAGATCAAAATTATATTATATTTGCAGTATAATTTAAATATTAGTATTTATTTATTAAAAACAATTAAATAGTAGTTGAATCTTGAAATATGATTTTTTTTCATTTGTTTCCATTAAAATACAATAGAAATGTAGAATAGAATATAGTAATATAGTACCTATTTCATCATATTCTACTCAAAAAAATATACATTAATCTATTGCTGCTAGTTCTGCTATAAAGCAAACTTATGAAATTAATAATCATTTTCAGTTTTAAACATTGTCTAATCTAAATATTTCTTTTTTGAATTTGAAGGAAAATGTTTAAAACATTGATACAAAAAAACAAATATTTACAGTTCACATTAAAATATTAAATATTAAAATGTTACTTCAAAAATATTTTTACAGTCTTAATCCATCAGTTTATTTAAAGTAGCAATCCAACTATTAGAACTATTAGAATTGTTCAAAATGACAAAATCACTTAATTAATCCTGGTGGTTCTCAGAAATATCAATGCAAATAATATACTGTTTATAAATCGTAATAGGAAAATTTTTGTAAATAACTTAAATTTTAACAAAATAACTAAGTTAAGTTACAATTATTTATAAAAAGAAATAACTTAGTTACTAACTAAGTTATTTTCTACATTCTATTTTTTTTTTAACCATTTAAGTTAAAAGTTATCAAAAAAAGTAACTTTTTAACTAGTTACTGCCCAGCTTTGACCATATAAAATGCCTAAATATTACAGATTACTCTTTAAAACATCACACGCTCCAACACCCCTTAAGAGGACTTAAGGGGATTCCACCCGACCGTGATTTTTACCAAAATATACCTATATTTTGCCAACTGTACAGATTTTTCTAGTGATCGGAAACAAATTCTGAAAACATATTTGAATTCGTCATGAAGTTTACTTTAAAACGACTTTTCAGCATTTTTGAAATTGATCGCTTAAACCTATCAAATTTTAATCTAAAATTTTGAATTTTAAGAATTTTTAAATAATAGTAATATTGAGCTAAAAAAATTATTTTAAAAATGTAAGTAAGTCGTTTTCAAGTAAACTTCATGACGAATTCAAATATGTTTTCAGAATTTGTTTCCGACCACTAGAAAAATCTGTACAATTGGCAAAAGATAGATACTTTTAGACAAAAAAAAATAGTATATATTGTTCGTCAAGCGCGCGACGCTGCGTATTTGACATGTGACTGCGCGTGCGAAAGTGTCCCGTTTCCATGAAACTGTACGTCGCACGAGTAAACCAAATATAATAATAGTTCCAGCGCGATGACGTCACGCCTGCGATAAAAATGAAAATATCCATAAACTTATAAATTAAAATTTATAAATAACCTTTATTATGCAATTGATATTACCGGAGTATTTCCTGCGCACTGCACATATTATTTATTAGCGGCTACGTATAATATATGCTACGGTAATTATTGCCAGTTGCCTACTATTTTGGCTTCTAAATTATAATAAATTATAATTCATAAACGTTTTCCGTTATTCTTCTTATAATGGAAAACGTTTTACAAATTAAAAAACGACGAAGAAAATATTTATCCAAAAAACACAAGGGAAATGTCGATAAACTAAAAAAATGGCGAAAAAGTCTTAAAACTGACAGTGACACGGTAAGTCAAAATAATTTACATCTTATATATAGGAATACAATTTTAGTATGTGCATGTGATTTTAATTTTGTACGTATGATTATAATATAGGAAGAAATAAATAATCTGTCGACATCGGAGAACCATCCTAATACTATCGATGATACTATTATATAACAGAAACGGATAATGCACAAATGTACGTTGGTCTCCAATAGATATTGCTAATACTGGTTATAGTTCCCTATGATCGAGGTCCACTCGACACCTACTATACAGCAGAAAGACATCCCCGATTTTTTTTATTACTCAAATGTGTATATTTAAATTTAATAATAACATACAGCGATGGCCGATGAGTTTCTACTATAGAATAATACATATGAATTACAAAAAGAGTGGATAAGTGGATGTCACTCTGCTGTACAATAGGTTACAAGTGGGTCATGGATAGTATTAAATTTGAATTCAACAATATAATATCATTGTATACGAAAAATGATTCTGATATGTCAGTATAGGATATTTTACATTATGTTTGTATATTTTTAAATTTTTTATTATTATTATATTGTATTGTACTTTGTATAGTTTAGAAAAAACAGATTTTTTCAGTTTTTTTTTTTAAGACTTATTTTATTAATAACACCATTATGATTATTTAAGGGTTAATGATCATAGTATGGTACAATACTTTTATCCATTATCACCAGAAACTTCCACAAGTATATTCGAACCAATATTCAACGTAAGTACCGTAGTCTCAGAAAACGGTTCGACTTCAAGGTAAGAAATTATATTATTACCAATAAAAATATATCAAAGAAACATAGACACAATTTTTTTGGTTTTTTATAAGCATTATTGAAATTTAAATTATATATGTATATTGTGTAGTTTAGAAAAACAGATTATTTTCAGTTTTTTTTTTTTAAAACTTATTTTATTAGTAATTTTGATCCCTAATAACGCCCTTATGGTTATTTAAGGATTGATGATGATAGTATGATACAAGACTTTTATCCATTATCACCAGAAACTTCAAAAAATATATTCGAACCAACATTTAGCCTAAGTACCGTGATCTCAGAAAACGATTCAACCTCAAGGTAAGAAATGTATTATGTATTATATTATGCAACGCGCAATATTTCTTTTATCTCTCTCTGGCCCATGCGCAACATAGCAAAGCTTACGTTCACAATTATAGGTAATGATTATAATCATAATCATTTTTAAAATTAGAGTGAAATTACCTTTTATACAATTTAAAGATAATAATATAAGATATTATTATCTAGGGCATCTCATAGGCTTTTTATTATGTTTTAATTTTAAAGCGAGTTATGAGTATTTTATAAAATCAAACTGTAATAAAAAGCTATGCTATGCCCTAGCTAATAATCTTACCTTTAATTTTTTTATAAAAAAAATAGGGGTAATTTCGCTCTAACTTTAGAAGTTATTATGATATCTAAATTATAATTTATAATCATTATTGTTTACGTAAAATTTGATATGTTGTGCGTGGGTCAGAGAAGAAAATAAATAGTGCTCTGACATCGTCTTGTACAGCTAAATATTATTTAGTAAACCTATACATATAAAAACTATAGCCTGTATTTGTATTATTAAATAATTATTTTGAATTTAAAATTGTTTTTAGAGTTGAACATGATGTATTAAATGGCCGAAGAATAGTTGACATTAGTTATATTTTTAAATCAATTTCATCAGTTTGTCATACACCATTTGATTGTTCATTTAAAAATTTAATTTTTTCTCATGAAATTCGTAAAGGATTTTTTTCTGAATTTCATTTTAATTGTTCTATGTGTCGTAAAAAAGAAATTATTTATTCTGAACCTCCAATTTTAAATGACAAATTAACGGTAAATGCTGCTGCTGTCACTGCCATGTTAAATACAGGGCAAGGGCATTCCCAATTGGATCAATTTTCAGCCATTTTAGATATGCCTTGTATGTCTAATAAAACATATCAGAAAGAACATGAATTTGTGGCAAATAAAACACAATTAACTACATGGGAATCGATTGAAGAGGCTGGTAAAGAAGAATCACGATTAGCTATTGAAAATGGTGAAGTAAATAGTAATGGTATTCCCTTGATAACTGTCGTTGCTGATGGCGCGTGGTCAAAAAGATCCTATAAACATAACTACAATGCATTATCTGGAGTTGTAAGTTTTTATTTTTATCAATTTATTAAATATTAAAAAAGGCGACCAAGTGGATCACACATATAATAGAAAAACTAAAATGCTCCGCTCTGAATCTAAAACTATAATTTTAATATTTTAATATTTACTAATTTTTAGGCTTGCATTGTCGGTTATAGAACAAAAAAGGTATTATTTATTGGAGTACGGAACAAGTACTGTTCGGTATGTATGAAAGCCAAGTCAATAAACAAAGATCCTCAAAATCATATTTGCTATAAAAACTGGAACAACACTAGTACTTCTATGGAGTCAGATATAATTGTAGAAGGTTTTCGACAAAGCATTCCTACGCATAATATAATTTATCATAAGCTCATTGGAGACGGAGACTCTAGTGTTCTAAAAAAAATAATGTTGTCAAAACCTTATGGATTTGATACAGAAGTACAAAAAATTGAGTGTACTAACCATATTTTAAGAAATTATTTAAATCGCATAGTGGATATATCATCTAGGAGAAAAAGTTCAAGCGGCGTTGTCGTCCCTGGTGAGCTACGAAAAATGTTAAAGGAACGACGTTTAAAACTGAGGTAATTTCTCACCCATTTTTTTTCTTTATTTTTTATATTATGTATAAAATATTTATTATATGGGTTACTTATATCACTTTTTCAGTCACAATAATAACGTTTTTAGGTATGGAATTCAGAATGAACCTTTGGCAAAAAATAATTTGGAGTCAAAGCTTGGAACAGCAATATTACCCTGTGGGCTTTTTGTTGATAATAATTTGCCTTTTTTGGCTGCTAGTCCAGATGGTTTGATAAGTTACGATTCTATTGTTGAAATTAAATGCCCATCATCCATAAAAGATTATACGCCAGAAGAGGTCTTTCATGAAAAAAAATTAAAATGTATGACGCACAATGATGGAAATTTACAGCTGAAAACATCACATGCATACTTCTATCAAATTCAAGGACAACTACATATAACTAATAGAAAGTTTTGTTATTTTTGTATATGGACACCTAAAGGTAAAAATGATTAAAAATGAAGCTAAAATTTATAAATTAAAAGAAAATGTATACAATTAGTCATTAGTTATATAAAATTATAATAATAACACCTATACCATTTAATAGGACTTATAGTAGAGAAAATTGAAAGGGATGACAAGTTCTGGATGGATATAGAACCAAAGTTGAAGAAGTTTTACATGGAATGTTTACTTCCGGAAATAATTGATTCGCGACTTGACCGAGGACTTCCACTTAGAACAGGCTTATAATATTATAATTAGATACCTATTATAATAATGTATAATACGTACAATAAATTGAGTAAAATATAAAAGATTTTGCAGTGATGAGTATTTTTTTGGCTATCAAACAAATACAATTTAGGTAGTATACAGGTAGGTAATAGGTAATTACATAAAAATATAAACGAAAAAAATTAAGTCTAAAAAGCGTATAAAATAATCATAAAAACTACTTAATTATTTGAAATAAACGCTTGTTATTATTGTATTATTAATACATTACAAGTTACAATAGTTATATACTTATTTTAACTTTATTTTCTTTATATTTAATTATAAAAATGCCTGCGATCAATGTTTGTTGGGTAAAAAATGAAAATGTAAAATTACGTCAGGCAGCGAATGATATACTATCTAGTTTTAATAATAAATAAATTGATGTACTATGTATATTTATTATATTATTTTTATACAGATAGTGTAATTACGGGACGCCGTCATAATCGAAGATAAGAAATATCATTGTGTAATGGCGGGCTGTAGTAGTCATGTGGGCGGGCGGGGGCACTAACACTAATGATCGTTTACTACAAACACAAATACACGCCACGCACGTACGCACTATGGAAATTGCCTTAAAATTGCCTATACTCAGCTCCTTAAAAACGATCGGTATCGAATCCCCTTAACACAGACATTTGTTGTCTCCATATTACAAGTGCGTAACATAACAAATTTTACACTCAGCAGATCACGTTTAGCTCTTTTAGTTTAAAAATTAAGAGTGAATTAACCTCTTATAAAATGTAAAGTTAAGATAATTATCTAGGCTATATTATATAATATATATACATTTTAAAGCGAGTTATAAGTATTAAAATGTACAAACAATTTTCAATTTTGTAATACTCATAATTCGCTTTAAAATTAAAATATAATTAAAAGCTTATGATAGTAAGTTTAAATAATAATCTTACCTTTAAAGCTTATAAAAGGTCAACTTGTAAATTAACGGAGCTAAACGTGATCTGCTGAACGTAAAGTTTGCTTGTGATGTACTTGAAGACAGAGACAACAAATGTCTGTGTAATTCCCATTAAAGAGGATGCTACCCATGCATTTGTTACCTCCCTCATACACACATACTTCATAGCAAATATCCATTCAGTAGTTTCAATAGTGTGCTGTTATTTTTGATGTTATAGTGGATTGACTTATTATAAACTTTTTGGTAAGAACATTATCTGTGCTTAAGCATCGGCGATTATTTGATATTTTCATTTTCAAGCAAGATATGGGTATATGAAATATCAAAAATTAAAAATGCTTGTATCTCGTTTGAAAATTAAAAGTCATTGCTCAAGCACAGATAATGTTCTTATTTTAAAATTTTATAATAGGTCAATTCACTCTAATATCAAAACTAACAGAGTACATTTTTGAAACTAAAATGTTGCCATGTCGTATGTGTGTAAGATGGAGACAACAAATGCGTGGCTGATGCAGCGCCGTGACTGGATGTCTGGATCTACCTTATATCTATTAAGTATTCCATTAAATGTAAACTACACAGATTTGTAACTCAGTAATTTGGCTGGTTTTAACAAAATATAAAATGTAGTTCTAAAATTATATCCAAATATTATAACTATTTTATTTAATGGCAACCCTAAATAATATATAAACAAAAAAATATTATTTTTTAAATTTTTTATCATGTTAAATTGTATAAATCTATGTACCATTTGTCGTCTATTTTTGCGCCTTAAAATCAAAATTTCAAAAAATCCAATTTACGTTCATCCCTTGTGGTGGTACGAATAGGTAGGTGCTGGTACCGTGGAAATTTCAAGTCCCTATTGCTATATCATACATAAAACCTGAGTAGGTATATAATTTATAACACACGTATTTTAAAACTAAAATAAATACAAATGTAACATATATATATACATTAATTGTCAGTGTTTGTATGGAAATCCAAAACGTTTTAATAATATGTTCTTAAAGTAGAAATATTATAAATATTTAATTACAGTTTGGTAATATACTGTACATTGTTTCCTAATATACCTAATCTACTATCTAGTAGAGACAATTTTAATAATTTTTATTTTGAATTTGATCTAAAAGAAAAAGTTGGCGAAAGCTCGTTTTCTGATGTATGGTTATGTGTGCAACAAAACAACAGATGAGACTATGCGGCAAAAGTATTGAAAAAAGATTATGAGAATAGAAACTTATATGCATCAAATGTTGGAAGGTATAATTGTTGTAACAAATTATAATAATAATTATTATTCATTAGAACGTTTTGCATAGGCTTAAGGTATTTGCACGAGGATGATAGAGATATCAAGTCAGAAAATATTTTGCTCACATCGCGAGACAAAATATAAAAGATTGGTGATTTTGGAACTGCATACCCATACAGTAAATGTTTGACTAAAAATATTATCATTTCAAAATGCTGTCCCTCAGATGGATCGTAAACAATCATGACTTTGAGGATATCAAATGCCAGGTGGTATGGTATGGTTAGTACATTAAACGCAGTCCAACTCCAGTGGTTCTGTCATTGTTTATTATAAAATATTTAAATTGAATTTTAAAATTAAACTTTTTGTACGTATTTATTAGCTCCTTGAAATATTTCTTGAATCGTGATTTTAAATACCAATTGATTGTTCAATGATCGTGTATTGTATAATTTATGAAATACATACCTATAATTCCGAATGTAAAACATTATATGCCTAATTACAGTTTCCATAGAAAATCGTCATAATCTTTAGTAATATATAAGTATATAACTTATATTGTATCATTGTCAGAGTTAGTGTATTGTTTCAATTTTGAAAACTATATTTTTTGTTTTTAACTGTTTTTTTCTGTTATAAACAAAATAAATTGTTTGAGTTTTAAACAGTTAAAAACAGTGTTTAAAATAGTATATTTAAAACAACTTAATTTTAATTTAATATGTATTTTACTTATATAAAAATATATACCTAATATACCTAGTACGAAATATAGGTATTTGTATATTAACTATATTGTAATTTATAGTTTATTTTGATAAATCAAAGGCTAGTAGCAGTTAATAATATATTATTGTTTTTTATTTAAATTTTTTTCTAGTTTAGACAAATTGTTTTCTTTTAATTATTAATACTAAATATTAAAGTGTAGTTGACAGTTGTTTAATTGTAAGTGTTACATATTCTGTTTTTACTTAATTAATAAACAAAGTACTTTACATATTTGTACTTTACTTATGTCTGTGTTATGAATTCAGAATTGATGTTATTATATGTGTTACTAAAATGAAGGACGATAAACGATAATAGATATAATTATTTAATTTTTACTGAAAGATATTTATTATTCTTTATTAATAATAAACAAAAAAAAATACATTTTTTTTAAAAAAAACACAATATTAACTTGGATTTTACACTGTTTTAAACAATCCTGAATTCATTGTAGGTAGTAGGTACTGATAAAAATAATCACACCGCCTCGTTTTACAAATATTGGTAAACCATTAACTAACTATAGTTCTTGAGTAAACTGTAAACAATTATTTATTTCAAATAATATAATATTAATAATATCTATTAAACTTCTACAATTAAACCGAACACGACAAAAAACAGGCAGTCTTCGATAATTAAAAAGCAAGGTCCTGGTGGAGATCGTATACAAAATGTGCAGACACATTCGGTAAATGCTGAATCCAACCTGCAGACATAAGTCAGAAAATTTATCAGCCTAATAAATTGGATAAAAGGAAATCGAATTTGCATAAATAGTCATGTTATATTATGCTATTTGCTAAATTTGTTATTTATGTAGGTATATCCTATCAATATTTAAAAACTTGGGTTTTACTTTAAAAAAATATTTGTGATAAAATACAGCTTTTATTACGTAAGTTATTAATTTTTATATTTGGACTTCATTATTTTTATATCTTATGCACAAAATATGCGGAAAATAAAATTTTCTTTTGATTAATTAATTTTATATTATTTTGTAATTAAAAGGAAATAATTATTTCTTATATAAATTTGTCTATTTGAAGAAAAAAAATTAAAAATTAACTATATTTTATGCAAAAAGGACTATGTATTTATCGAATATATTCATAATTTTATCTTAAAGCTATAATTTTTAAAATATTTTTATATCAAAACATTTTTACTAAACCATTTTCTTAAAAAAAATCCATATTCCTATTTGAACCTACCCTTCACTTCGATTTGAAATTTGTCCACCAACAAGAATTTTACGCAAAATAGATGTATATAAAAAAATGTAACAAAATTGAAAGTTTTTGTATTTTTTCTATTCTTATTATAAATAAGTATATTGTATAAATGTATAATAATAGCATAATATTATTTTTATCTAAAAAATTATACATAAGAAATATTCAAATTAAGCTTTAATTAAAATTTTATGACGGAAATAGGTTAAAAAGTGTTCGAACTTATGCCAGGTGATGGTATAGGTACTGAACTAGGTATATTGCAAGTAAATATAAATAGGCTAGGTATGTTCTGTTTAATAATATACCTAGTACCTGCTCACTTAATTTTCCCGTTCCAATATCTCTTATCACACCACTAAAAAATGAATTGTTGTAAGCCAATAATTTGATACGGGTCTTATGAAAGTTTTTTACTTTTTGTTTTCCTTCCAAGTCCTAAAATTAATTGCATATATCAAAAATTATAAATTATATCGAAAATTTATAAATTTTTAACCACAAAATAATTAATAAATTATAAATTTGATAAATGTTGTCAAAATTTGAACTTTAAATGCTTATAAAAAAAAATTGTGCCTATGTATTTTTAATATTTTTCAACTGCTATTAGAACGATATACCAGGAGCCTTGTATTAAATTTTCACGCTTTTTTACCCAACAAATAAAAATTTATTGATATTTATAGAAAAAAAACTAAAAAAATTGAAAACTGACAATGTCCGTAAACAGCTCAAAAAGAGTCAAAATATTTTCAACATTTTATGGTGTATAGAAAATGCTAATATAAACATTCAGTGAAATTTTCAAGTATCTACAGTCATTCGTTTTTTAATTACAATAAAATAAGAAAATTGTTACATGAGAAATGGAGTAAATATCAAATGTTGTAAAAATATAAAGTTCAGACGCTCATAAAAATTTAATTTAAGTTTCTTCTAGACATTTTTTTTTTGATAGAGGTAGACAAACTTATGAGTAATCTTATATTACATTTTCAAATCTTAGATTTAAAAAGAAAAATTTTTATGAATTCTCAACTCAAAATAATTTGCTATTTTTCGTGATTTTTCCGTATTTTGTCAAAATTTGAACTTTAAATGCTTATAAATAAAAACTGTGACTAAGGATTTATAATTTTTTTCATCTGCCTTTGAAACAATAACCTAGGAGCCTTCTATTAAATTTTCAAGCTTTTTTACTCAACAGATAAAATTTTATTGATATTTATAGAAAAAAAAACTAAAACAATTGAAAACTGACAATGGCCGTAAACAGCTCAAAAAGAGTCAAAATATTTTATGGTGTATAGAAAATGCTAATATAAACATTCAGTCAAAATTTCATGTCCCTACGGTCATTTGTTTTAGAGTTACACCAAAAACCAAAATCGATTTTCTCGAAAACAGATTTTGCGTAAAAATTCCCGTTTTTCCTTAATTTTTCTTTTGTTTTTCACGTCGCTTGTGAAAACTACTGGGAAATTTTTACTTTTGACCCCCCAAAGTACCAACTAGATTCACTTTCCTATCAGAAAAGTTACTATTGAAGAAAACCCAAGCACTTTTACTGTTCTAAAAGGTGATGACAGACACAAAAATAAAAAAAAAAATAAAAAAAATAAAAAAAAAAACACACATCATTGTAGAATCAATACATTCATCGCTTCGCTCAGAATCTAAAATGAAAGATTTTAATTTTAAAAAAAATATTTAACTTTGAAAGTTAAAAAGTCGAATTTTTTTTAAATAAGTCATTTATGCAGTAAACAAAAATCCAAATCAAATTCAAGACTACGAGTACAAAATATTTTGTGTTACCTACTTAATAACCGTAATACAAATAATTTATTTGAGAAAATAGTTGTCGGGGTGTGTATTAAAAATATATTTATGGCTTATTGTAAAAAATCATTAATTTTTATACTATAAATCAATAACATGATTATTAATATTAGGGATAAATACCTATATTTTGTTAAAAACTAAAATATATTTTCATGAGAATCTCTAACTATATAATCCCTCTATCTCTAACTATATAAAGCAGAAACCCGAGGGCGCTTCTCTGACGATTTTTCGAACTAGAGTAAGAGACTACCAATGAAAAAATTCAATGGGCGGTCCCCCCAGGTCTCTGCTTTGTAATATTATAAATATCAGAAAATAAAGGTATTTTTACGAAGAACTTAGAGATTATAAGTCTGAAGATGTATAGAAAATATCATCAGAAAAAAAGGTATATTTACGAAGAACTTTGTATTTTTATATTTAAAGATAAAAACTAATATATTTTATTGATGTTAAAAAATTATGTTAAAATATAAATATGAAAGAAATTAATTAATTATTATACATAATAACATTAGGCTTAACAATATTTTCGATTGATAAACATTTTTATTTTTGTAAATATCGCTGAGCATAAAACTATATAGTGTTGTACTTCACTCAGACTTATATTATACCCACCAACACACACTATAGTTATAGCTTAAAGGAGAGTTGTTATCACTACAATTTATTTTACTATAATAATATATTGTATCGTTGAATGCAATTATTTGTTTGCTAAATAAATAATATATTATTATTATATGCGTAATTATTATGGTATTATTGGTGTATTGTTTTGGGTGTTCGCGTAACACCGCTTAAAGGACTAATTAGTATACACATTGTTGATCGCTGCACAAAAGGACATAATGAAATGAAGAAAAATAATATCGGCAAACCTAGGAGCCATTTCTTAGATTTATAAATTAAGATATTTAAACATGAAAAATAATAAATACCACACGAAATAATTAATAACTATTCAAGTTCTCTAACTGCAGATAATCGATAGGTTCGAAAAAACCAGCAATGATAACAAAGAATATATTGACACCTTTTAAAAGTACCAAGTAAATGCAAATGCTATTATAGAAATCGGCCAAAAACTCGAAGTCCGAACTACTATAAAACGTGTACGCACGTACTCAAAAAAACACACGTCGTTGTAAAACAATTGATACATTCATCGTTCCGCCCAGTGAATGTAAAAGACTTCACCTAAAAGTATGAGACGAGCACCAATACAATTCGAAAGACGAATCCTCGTTAAAATAATATTATATTATAGGTACCTACCCGTAGACATAAGTACGTATCGATAATAATGATGTTTGGGAAAATAAGCCGTTAAATAAACGACGCGGTCGTACTCACGCTGGCTAGCAATAAACGACGTCGTAACCGTCGTCTGGGCAATGTTTGTATTTTTCGGTGACTGCTTAGACCGAAATTGTTTTTTATAACTCACTTACAATTTTGTCTCCAACAGTATTAGATACTTGTTTCATACTATACCGGAAAAAAACACTGTTAATAAAATATCATGGCCACGACGGAGATCGATGTAGACGCAATCCTGAGGGAGATGATTCACAGTCTTATTGACGAATTTTTCGTCGACGAAAATCAAGAGCATATCGATGAAGAGCAAGTTCCAGAGGTCATCAACAGCATGAAAGACCCAGCTATAGATGACGTCGTGAACACCCTTTTGGGTGAGATAGTCGAAGCTGTCTGCGTCAAAGTCGACGAAGGGCAACATTTGGATTACGACAAAAATCAAGGAGATATTGAAAACAAGAACCATCAAGAGCCTATGGACGAAAAGGTTCCAGAGGATATCTATGACAAAGAAGACCCAAATGACGTCGTGAACACCCTTTTGGGTGAGATTGTTGAAGCTGTCTGCGACGAAGACTCATCGGAGGCTATGGCCAGCGGAGACGCAGAGACAGTTAAAGTTCCGGAACAGATGACAGAGACACCGGCCGAGGGCAAAGAGAGGGACGGAAATGGACTGGCCAGGATACCTGAATCGGAAGCACCGAAACCAGCGGACCCCACACCTCCACGTGGACGCGCAAGGCGAATAGTGGCCACCACGTGGAAGGGTGTGAGGCGGGTCACACGCCTGATGCTGTGCGGATGCTTCCGAGGAGAGTGAAGCCGCAGTCCACCCCTCCCTCCTCCTCGGACCGAAGAACACCAGACAAGACGGCGGCGACATGGGGGATTGATACGTGACAGAGCACTTTACGGTGTACGGCGGTAAGTCACCCTGTACGTTTTCCGGCCACCCGCGGAAAGACGAGGTCGTGGTCGATGGCGTCGCGAGCTCGCGGCTTCTGACACGCGAGACCATCTGTGGCTGCTCGGCGATGGCCCAGCAGCGTAGGTCGTGAGAGGAGCGACGGACGGACGACGACGACGACGACATACGACGGCTAGCTAGACCAGCGTGGGCAACGATACCGCCCCGACGGTACTTCGACGACAGCTGCAGTTTGCACGTAGGCGACTCGTGACGGCGGCGGCGGAGATCTCGGAGCACGATGGGTGAGCGATAGAGCTAAGGTAAGCTATGGGAACACAGACGTCGCCGCATCGCCTGACCCGCAGAAACTGATCATGTTTCAGGGTCCGGCGGTGCGCGACTCCACGGCGGAGGGGCCATCGGCGCGGCAGACACTGTGCCGACGGGACCCCAGGACGAAAATCACGGAGAGGATCAGGACCGCGCTGCGTTGCGGTGCGGTCCGCGGATTCTCTCCCCTTTTCGGCCTGCGGTCATCCCGTCGGCCGAGTCTCGGGACTCCAGGACGAAAATCACGGAGTGGATCAGGACCATGGTGCGTTGTGGCGTGGTCCGACGATTCTCTCCCCTTTTCGTCCAGTGGTAATTCCGCCGGCCTGGCCGCGCCTCCGGTCGCCGCTGATTCCACAGCCCCAAATAGCTGTCTTCGCTCGCTCAGTGCTTTGGTGTCTCCGTCGTCGCCGTCACAACAGTCGTCTTCAGCATCTGCGCATCGTCGACGCGCATGACATCGCGCACTAGCCGCTCGCCGTCAATCGTCGTCCAATGTCGCTCCCGCGGCCTTCGCAGTCGGGTCCAACCAGCTGTCACGATGGTCGTCACCCGCGAGCAAACGCGCCAGCGATCACACTCGTCTGCCTTAGGGACCGGCCGCGAAAACGTATGGAGGTGACCAGTGGCCTTTGCATCTGCACGCACCTCGCCATCACGTATCAATCCCCCCGCTTTTGTGTCTTGTCTGGTGTTTTTTTTTTTTTTTTATATTAATATTTTTTTCATGTTCAAAATTATTAAATTTTCTGACCATTTTGCGTCAAACCTTTTCTTTCGGCTCAAAAAACATAAATTCTTTTTGTATATAATATATAACCATTAATTCAGACCATTTTGCGTCAAACTACTTATCTTTTGGTTCACCAGAAATAAGTTTTTTTTTTATATGTCATCATTAAATTAGACAATTTTGTGTAAAACTTCTTTCGGCTCAAAAAAAAAAAAATAAAAATTATGTGGTTAAAATATTGTTTTTTTTTTCGTATTAATAGTGTATTTGAATTTTTATTTATTTCAACAGAATAATAGATAGAATAATATTAATATAAAATCGATATATAACACTAAATTTGAAATTCTACAACTATTAGCTAACTTTTGCTCCTTAAAAATAAATAGGTGCACTTATTAAGATTATACATGTACGTTGCATTGAAATTTCTTAAAATTAATTATTGCTGTCTAAGATAACTCAAACACACACATGTATATTAGTTATTACTTATGAGTTATGACAATAAGTATTGTAGACAATTTTGTAATTTAAAAATATTATTCGTGGGTACATTTAACGTATTTTATTATATTTTAATATTTTATACACACGATAACGTTTTCAAATGCAATGTTTTCGGCAAAAATTAATTCAACTTACTGTACTACTACCTTTTGAGATACTTACACTAGCTGACTACTGAGACGTTGAGACGCTGGTCGCTGACTTAAATAATTACTATTCGGCATTCGCCCTATACATGGGTAGGTATGAAAAGATTGAACTGGCATTTATTTAGTAATAATATTTTGTTTATTTCCATCAACTTAATTGTTATGTAAGTTTTTGATAATTTAAATACACTGTTGACATTTAGTAAGTACTCGAAACTACAATGATTCATTTATACAATTTACTTTACTTCAGACGACCGTCCAATTCGTAGGCCCATTTTCACAAAGTCCGATAATGACAATAATTGACAATAGTCGTTTACGCAGTACCAAAGACAAAAAAAAAAACAAAGATTTACTCGTATGTAAATTGAAACATCAGTGTGATTAAATCATTTACCGGAAGCCCGAAGGACTTTCAATCACTCTGCGCGTACGGCAACTGGATCTGCTAGACGGGCCGATGCTTCGGAGCTCCACTGAAGTCTGAAATTTATTGAAATAAAATTAAAAAAAAAAATTACAAGATATAAGCATAATGTGTCAACACATTGTCGTTTACAAATCTTGTACCGGAAGGAATTCGGGCTTCCATTTTCCACGCAGATTATTGTACAAATATAAAATTAAACAAATTAGAAAAAATAATTTCTATCTATTTTTTTTCTAAATCTACGCCTAATTATTATTTTTATTTTTTTTTTTTGGATTGAGGCTTTGACAACAGGTCATTAGCCTGTGGAACTTTGAGGGGGGGGGGGTACTTTAGATTTTGAACACGTGTGTGTTTGTTTTGTCCAATTTTTCGAGTGGGCATCCGTAGCCTACGTAGGACCGTAGGTATTTGCCATGCCCGCCCCCCCAGCTATCCCCCATAGCAGCCTCTCTCCGGACACCGTGAGCCGTGACTGCCCGAAGAAAAATGCCGCTCGTGGCCGCGGAGTTCGAACCGGCGACGGTGCGCGTCGCAACCGACGCCTTAGTCCGCTCAGCCACTCCGTCTCCCATATAATATGCAGTAAAATTATGGAAATATATGCAAAAAAAAGTTTAAAATTAGGTAATAATAAAAATGAAAATAATTAAATCAATTTTTGATTAAAATTAATTTATTAAGTATTTAAGTATAAAAATAACTAAAAATTAATTTTATAGTTTAATTAGGTTCTTAAATACATGCAAAATAATTGCAAAACAAATAATATTTTAGTGAATAATTGCTTATGAACAAAAAAGTTTACATAGGTACTGATAAAAAAAAAAATAATTTATTATAATAGATCCGTGACTGACAAAATTTAATCTTAACATTTTCTACTCGTCAAAATATTATTTTACCCTACATTAGGTTTTGCACGGAGACATACAGCTTATAATTTAATTTAAATTCAATATGAAATAAATATCAAATGTTATAAAAATATGCTAAAACATTCAATAACCACCAAATAAGCAGAAATATGCAAACAAATTGTTATCATTGCTTAAACTGCCTTGAACCTATTTCAAATATTTTTTACAAAAATCTAAAAATGTACAATTGCAAAAACTCCACTCTCTGTACACCTGTAGTTATTATATAGGTCCATAAACTGCAATGAAATGGTGCCATTCTATGTACTAACGTACTATAATAGTCTATAAATTACTGTCAACCACTTTCCAAAGGAGTGAGGAGTGTGATATGATTTTTTTTAAGCTAAGTCCTAATCGAAAAATAACTGGTTTTTTGGATTTAAACATTTCCAATATAAATTTTAATTGATAGGTATATTTTGCATTCATTATTTGATCATTTACCTATTTACGACCAGTTGCCGTGTTGTAGATAAATTATTTACGAAAAAATTACATGACACCGCATGTATTATATTTTTAATATATTGACTTGTGCAGTTAATAGTTATTACTTATTAGTAATATTATAGACACGATTTAGCATGTAGATAAATCTACTTCTTGCCAATAAGGTGCTTTGTTTTTACTAATCAATGGCTGTAAATCAGAATCAAAATATTAAATTATTCAAAACCACGCGGTTATAACCGTGTTCAAAACTAATGTATTTCATTTTGCGTAATATTTGTTCATAGAAACGAAAATCAACAGTAAACATTTTTTTTCTTTTTTTTTTATTAATTTTGAGCAAAACCATTTGAAACAAAAATAAAATAAAATGTGGCATGTTACTAGATATTAATTTTCCACTGTTCTATACCCAACAACATATCTACGGTTCCTCAATTTTCCTCGCAGAGCAAAAAGATCTAGTAGGTAGCAAGCTATACATTTTGTACTAAATTTGTGTGCAATAAACTGTTTCATATTTTTAATAAATACATATAGATACCCAAGTACGGCCTGGGAGAAAAATTCAGGCCGGGAAAATGTATTACCCAGGCCACATATCAATGTTTACCTTAAAGCCTATAGGCATAACTATAGTGGTGGTGGGGGGTAGGGGATGGCTGAGCTTATGTTTTACCCCCTCCCCACCAACACTACCAATTTGTTTTATAATTATTTATTTATCTAATTATATTATGTAAATGTAAGAGGGCATTAAAAAAAATTGACCTTCAATCAGTATCAATATTTTAGTGAGACTTCATCTCAATTCAATTTCCTTGAAGTCTAAAGGCCTATAGTTACACCTATTTCTATGACTCTATGTATTATCTTTAAACAATTGAACAAAAAGTTAAATTAGCCACTATATGCTTGAATTTTTTATAACAAATTATATTTTATAAACGCTAATTAACAAATCAAAATGAATATTCATTAAATTAAGCTTTTATAATTAATTTTATATTTTAAATATAAATAATAAGTTATGACATTTTAAAGACATTTTGAAAGAAGCTTACTTTTTTGTGACAATAAATCAATTATTTGATCATTATCAATATTTATCAACATTTCTTTTTCAACTGACATTAACATAAAAGCTTCAGTATTTTCATTACTAAGTTTACTTCTCAACCTATTTTTTATGTACTTTTAAGTTGAAAATGATCGTTCACAGGCAACTTGGCTAACATGAAGACACAATAAATACTTATAAGCAACTGTTAATACTTGATAAGCGTTACTTTATAAATTGTATTTTATCAATAACTTGTAACAACACAGTGTACAGTTTCTACAACTATTACACATAACTTGACTTATTTTCTCAGAGTCAACTTCCAAATCATCCTCGTCATTTTCAATCTCCCAATTCATTATTTCATACTCATCTGCAATCGACATTTTTAAAAATTCCTAAAGATTCAGGTTGGGTAAAACGTTGGAAACACATTTGACCTCATCCAAACGTTGGCCATCTATGATACATAGCAACATAGGTACAAAAATAAAAATAAATATTATAAAAGTACTTAGGTACTTCTATGTTCTGTATACTGTACTAGGTTAGAATGATTAGATTATTATATTTTGTTTAGACTCCTAAATAGAAAATAATCTTTTTTTTTTTTATTATTCATAAAGTTTTACTGACGAGAAAATAATCTACACACTGCTTACTTGGGCACTTGGCTATAGGTTTACTAATTATTTAGTTAACTGTTTAATTTGGATTAATTAAATTTAGATTAATTTGGATGACTAGATTACAAACTACCAACTAGAGTACTTCCTAAATAATAAATATAATAATTAATTAAATAACCTGAAGTATCCATTGAAAAAAATGAATTTAATTTTACACATTTCTTACTGACTTCCAATAACCGCTTTTTCTTCTTTTCTTTTTCTCGAGCAGCTTATCCTTTTCTTTTTACTGGTTTCATTTTAAATAAAAAGATTATACAAAAAGGATTGTATAGTATAATATAACTTTTAAAATGAGTTTCCAACTACAGCGGACTTTATTCACGATGCAGAGCACAAAAGTAAAAATACATTATTAATACACTCCAGGTCTCCAGCTATTGAGCTAGTATAACGATTAACGATTAACGATCCATTTACCATTATACAAAAATAGTAATGCTACCTACTAGATCTTATTGCTCTGCAAGAAAAATTGAGGAACCGTAGATATGTTGTTGGGTATAGAACAGTGGAAAAATATCTAGTAACATGCCACATTTTATTTTATTTTTGTTTCAAATGGTTTTGCTCAAAATTAATAAAAAAAAAAAAGAAAAAAAATGTTTACTGTTGATTTTCGTTTCTATGAACAAATATTACGCAAAATGAAATACATTAGTTTTGAACCCGGTTATAACCGCGTGGTTTTGAATAATTAAATATTTTGATTCTGATTTACAGCCATTGATTAGTAAAAACAAAGCACCTTATTGGCAAGAATTAGATTTATCTACAAGCTAAATCGTGTCTATAATATTGCCAATTGGTTACCATCGAAAAATATTCTGTACCTACTATGTATGATATAGACCAGGGATGGGCAACTCAAAGTAACTAGCGGGCCACTTTTAAGTACTTTAGCGGGCCACAGTGCATAGGAAAAAAAAAAAAAGGTCCTTCAAATTTACTAACATTTATTTTTTATCTTTATTTATTTATATTTACAATTATTATTTAATGTGATACTTGAGGATGAGGTTTTTCAATAGACAGTTTAGTAAAATCCACTTCTATTTCTGTAGTTGAAACTCTTAGTAAATGTCCCAAGGTTTCATCTGATAAACGATTTCTTTCCTTCGATTTAATATGTTTCATGTTCGAAAATGTACATTTGCATATGTATGTGGTTCCAAACATAGATAACATTTTTAATGCGAAATCTCTTAGAATTGGATATTTTTCAACTGGTAATGTTTTCCAAAATGACACATCAATCTCTTTTGCAGATAAAAATTGATCTGTTTGTAACTCACATAATTCTAATTGAAGTGAAGGATCTTGCTTTTCAATTTCAACTGCCATAGGATTGATCATTAAATAAATTTATTTGAGGATGCATAAGTTCAACTTCTTCAAATCGTCTTTTGAACTCTACAATAATTAATTCATCAATGTGGGTAATGCAATGTTCAAAATTAAATTCATTATCAAATTCTTGTTTTATAACTTCACAACACGGAAAATGTATTAATTTATTTTCAACAAATACATTTTTAAACAGTTTCAATTTTTTTCAGAATCCATCTAATAAGCCTATTATTTGAGATATTGTTTGTATCGAAAAATGTAATAAAATAAAATAAAATACAGATAAGCGCTAAAATTATATGAAGTAATTTGAAAATGTAGCGCGGGCCAGATAAAAAAGGTACGCGGGCCGCCAGTTGCCCATCCCTGATATAGACCATGATCATCACAACGTATTTACAACGTCCTTTGCGGTCATCGGTGGTTCGAAACTCCTCGCTGAGTGTACAAATCTGTCACCACTCATCGGTACTCACCAATGCATTAATGCATTATGCAGGTGCTCCATCTCCGTGGCTCGCTATATTAGTATAATTCATTTGTCATCGTTACCGTTGTCATGACTGTGTTCCTACCAAATAAAACGTTAATTTTGACTCTTCGTTGAATTCGGTACGAAAATGGATTCAAGATTTGAATATTTTATGAAACATTTAGATATGTACTGGTCCGATTATTTTTTTACAATGCTCACGGGAATTGTAATTTATTGGGGTAAGCATACATTTTTACAGACCTAATTTATTGTTTTTTTTTTAGTTTTTTACAATCGTTAGGATATAATATTGACCAAACCTAACCCAACCATCGATTAAAATACTTAAATACCTACATAAAAAAAATGTCTTTGTATATTTTTGTTCATTTATATTTTTGTATGCTATATTTTATTTGTTATAGTAAAATATTGACCTTAAAGGTTTTAATTCTTGAAGTAGTAAATCCGCTAGCGTGATTTCCGGAGTTCGAATGTTAGATACAAATTGCAAATCAGTGATATAAAACATAATATTGACTATAATCTAACTTTTATTGAAATATTATAATTTAGCTGCAAGCTTAAATAATAACGAAAACAAAATAAGGCTGAAAACCCGTCCTATCATCACCGGGGTACGGGATGTCGTTACAGCAGGGCGTACGCTGCTGTTATTATTTAAAATTTAATTTTAGGATCCATAACTGATAGTTAATTAGGTACCATAATATAAATTATAATTAGAAAACATTTATAATTATAATAATAATATTAATTTTTATATAATATTGATAGAATGAAAAAAAAATAACTAATATTATCATTGTAATTTTTATAATAAATTAAATTCAATGCAATTTTACAATAAACTATGAAACTAAACAATATTTATTAATTGTATTCATATATTATAATATTACGAATATTTTGATCGAATAACAAAAAGAATTAACAAATTTTATCGTTTTGGTGTTCATTATAAATTATATTGTAAAATTGCATTAATTGCATTAATTTATTAATGAATTAATGTTTAAATTTATATAGGTATACTCCAGTTGTCTCCAGAACATTTGTAAAATTCGTTTCAGAATTCAACTAGGAAGTTGAATTATGAATTAAATAATAATATACTTATAATTATAGGTACTTACTTTTTCTTGATCTAAATTCAAGTTCTCTGACGAAGATTCATTACATCAATTTTCACAACCATCGCTTTCTTCCGTAGAATTTTGATAAGATACTGAAGATGGTGTATATCTACGTTTTATTAAAATGTAAGAGATTTTCAATAATAATAATATTAGTTCATTTTTCTTTCATTCTATCAATATTATATAACAAGTATTATTATTATTATAATTGTTTTAAAATATTCGTAGTATAATAATACAATTAATAATCAGTTTTTTTAAAAAAATATTATAAATAGGTAATAGTAAAATTATAATTTTTAATGAAAATAAAAAATAATATTAGTTGGTTAGTAAAAAAAAATGGTGGTTCTCATTGCCCGGTATTCCTCATTGCTCGTAGTAAATACATTATACATA